>NC_068365.1:60801523-61029023 GCF_020536995.1 Dreissena polymorpha
AATATGATAGTAATACTTAATGAATAAGCAGTGCAATAATATTGAACATGTCATAATTTAGGGAAATACCGTCGATATGCCCCTTTAACATCAGTGCGAGGTTTACTGTCACTCACAGTTTAGGCTCTATTATTAACATAGTAGCAAGCTATGCTTAAGATGTTCAGTTCAATGTAAATGAAACCCCACACATTAGTATTAAAGGTATTTAAAATACCCATATACGTTTCAGCAAGAGCTTCCTTTCCTACAATAAAAGTTGTTATATGAAATCGATTTTTTTTCTGGTTTAATGATTATATAGCGATTTTATAAGCGATGTTTAAATGAAACTGTATTCATAGCGGCCATATGCATTGTCAACCTAATGGTCAGGAATACAGTATATTTCAAAGTTAACTTAATGTTCTATTCCTTTAATATATTTATAGTTAAATTTGTATTTTACTTTGTATTTCATATAATGTATAGACTGCTAAACCTTATGTTTGAGCGCTTTTTAACATCAAAAACGAACACAACAGTAGGTATTTAAACTATTTATTTCTAACCATCGTTAACAGCAACCCCATCTACATTCAAAACCTCATATACGCTCACGCAGTTCTTTTGTTTTGCGATTCGATTTCAATCTAGGACATCAACCAATATGTTTGTTTGATCGATGATAGTATTGTTTACTTTCTTCAAAGTCAGTGTGTGTGCGAGCGCTTATTTTCGTCAATAATTTATAACGCAGCTCTTAATGTTTAAGTGTTTTTTCCGGCCGCATGTTTATTGAAATAAATGATAATTTTAAGCAAAAAGTAGGTAACACATAGGGCATTAAACGATTATTGTATATAAGGCTCACCCCACATGTATTCCAATTACATCTGTGCCATAAAGAACGTTTTAAGAACGTACACAATGTAAAAGAATTGACAGTATGGGTTCTTTTTGCTATATAACTTGACATCTTAAAGACATACATTGTCAATGTTATTACGTTAATAAGGAAACGATGGACTTAGCAAAGTTGTGACATAAAGTTGTGACATAATCATGTAAAATCAGATACTTTCTTGTCTCCCACACAGTCAAAACGCAACGTAACCTACCTCCTCATTACGTCTAGAATTTACATTAATTTCCATACTTTAAAATCTTCTAAGGGCTGTACTTGAAGATACTTTCGTTAAAAGGAAAAATATGTGCTTAAGCTTACCTAATTTATGCTTAAACAATAAGAGGATGTGAACACAATTAGAGACAAGTAACCCGTGCCGCAGAAATAATTTTATCTATTATAGGAATATTGAAAACAGTTTGATGATGATGATGGTGATGATGATGATGATGATGATGATGATGATGATGATGATGATGATGATGATGATGATGATGATGATGATGATGATGATGATGATGATTATGTTGATCTAAATGATGTTTAGGATGAGGATGATTATAATGGTGATGTTGATGATGATGATGTTCGAGAGGAAAAAAAGAAGACGAACGAGGTGATGATGATAATGGTTTCATACTGTTGCTTTTTTGCTATTGCTGATGATGATCAAACACAATTATCATAATTAATGCGAACCTAAATCTGGCGCGTATTTTAACATGTTATTCTGTATGTCCAAACCATTTAAAATTGCAAATATGTACCTGTTAGAAAATCCATTCACTCACAATGTTGTAACACATAATTGTTCTTGATTTAAAAAAAAAAATCCTCCATAAATCTATGTCTGATGGTTTACATACGTTTCCGCGGTGTAGGAATTCTTTTCATAAAGCTGCAAATGACAAATGTAATAAAACAATCCATTATAGACGCCAGCGGTGGTATTTTATAACTGTAATTTATAACCCCTTCATTTCTTTACCCAGTTTATGTCCGACTGGTTTAACAGCCATTGAATTTCGATCTAAGGGTGAATAGCGCGCTTGGCTGAACGAAGTTTAAATGTTAACCAGGGTGATGTAGAGCATTTAAACTGGGGGAAAAGGATGCTTGTTAATTCGGTAACCACTGAAAAAACAAGTGAAAGTTTTACATCTCTGAGAGAAGTATCAGTTTGTATGTTATTTAGATCTTTTTGTAAATGAAAATCATAGCAATATTTGTATATATTGTTAAAAGTCAAACATTAGAACAGAATTAACAAATACGGAAATAGTATACACATAGTTAATTGACACAATTACACAAAATATTTCAGATTCGCAAATTTTCGTTGTAGTTATGATATTTGTGAGAAAAGAGTAATACTGATCATTTACCGTTTTCTAAAGAATCCATTATATGCATCTTTTGACGACCTAAAAACCTGAAAATTATAAAGCGTTGCAACGCGAAGCGATTGAATAATTTGGAGAGTTCTGTTGTTGTTGTTGTTGTTGTTGTTGTTATATTGTGTGATACTACAAGGATTGCTTATATAAAGTATAAAATACATCTCTTATTGTTCGAGCACGGATGGCCGAGTGGTCTAAGCGATAGACCTTTACTCCAGGGGTCAGTGGATCGGTCCCAGTTGATGTCTACTTTTTAATTTCTTACATTTTATTCTTGTTTTTTTTATTGGAGCTTTTCAGATCCAATGTTTACATTTATCAATATAAAGCATTTAAAGCATTTAATGGCAAACTTCAACATGCCAACATCTCTGAAAAGGCCCCTTTAAACTACAATTTAAATTTGGATATTATGGTACAACTCTAAACATTACCGCGTTACTTCGTTTTAAAACAACTGCCAAAGTAAGACATTACTTATGAAAGCGATTTGGTCTGTGTTGGGTATCTGTTTGAGTTGTCCCGAGTATAACATTTTCCAATATCCGTTTGTAATACTTATAGGATAACGTCGTAGTTTTAAAGTGTCATTAACAAGACGCTTATGAGCTAAAAGACTCTTCGAAACAAGCTTTGTCAGATAAATGGGCCTTGCTATGGGAAAAAGTGGTTACATGCATATGCGTTAAAAGGCGTCCCAGCTTAGCCTGTGCAGTCCGCACAGGCTAATCAAAAACGACACTTTCCGCTTAATGATATTTTGTGTTTAAAGAAAGACTCTTCTTAGCAAAAATCCAGTTTAGGCGAAAAGTGTCGTCCCTGGTTAGCCTGTGCGTACTGCACAGGCGAATCTCAAACGATACTTTACGCACATGCATTAAATCCCCTTTTTACAAAGCACTGCTAAAATATAATAGTCCCAACGCAGAGGGTTATTACTACGATGTTCCAATTCAATCATCACGACGGGGTAATTTCCCTTTACGCTAGGTAAATGTTCACTATTTCAATTTTGCAACTCAGAACAATCACTTTTCGTGGATTTCTCACACATTTGTTAACGTGCTCATCTTTAGACTTCAAACTCTCGACGTTTTAAATAAGCCAATAACCCACGAAATTTGATAATAACGCAACACGACAATACAAATAAAAGTGTGTATACGAACAGCGTTGCTATATTAAGTTCTAATTAAAACTGCAATTAACATTTTCTCCATGACGTCACAGTAAAATGAGCTTTCGCACTATTGTTTTATAAGAATTATAAGTAAAACTTTGTATAAAGACTCAAGCAAAAACAACAATATGAATTCATGGATCTTGGTGGTGGGGTGGTTCAAAACTATCTTCTTACCGCGTCTGCAGAATCCCGTTCAATCTGACAGACATATTAAGGCACATTAACGTATATGTTTTGCACTAACATCGAGACCTGAATGAAATCGGACATTAACGGCTCATTTCAATGGTTTGTTCACAAATTGTTGTCCTTGAAACGTAAGATAAAAACATAGACGCTATACATTGATAAAATCTAACCGGTTCACGATGCATTTGGATTCAATTGACTACAGAAAGTCTTTCAGACTGAGTATAAATTGAATAAAAAATTTCGCAACAACGCGCTTTCAAACGCTGTTGTATTTAAATGATTTTTTTTTTACAAACGAAATGCTTTTGTAAGAACTAATATATTTTGCATGCCAGTTCCACAGGCGATGTATGCTTTTCTAAGAACTAATATTTTGTGCATGCCAGTTCCACAGGCGATGTATGCTTTTCTAAGAACTAATGTTTTTTGGATGCCAGTTCCACAGGCGATGTATGCTTTTCTAAGAACTAATATTTTTTGCATGCCAGTTCCACAGGCGATGTATGCTTTTCTAAGAACTAATATTTGTTGCATGCCAGTTCCACAGGCGATGTATGCTTTTCTAAGAACTAATATTTGTTGCATGCCAGTTCCACAGGCGATGTATGCTTTTCTAAGAACTAATATTTTTTGCATGCCAGTTCCACAGGCGATGTATGCTTTTCTAAGAACAAATATTTTTTGCATGCCAGTTCCACAGGCGATGTATGCTTTTCTAAGAACTAATATTTTGTGCATGCCAGTTCCACAGGCGATGTATGCTTTTCTAAGAACTAATATTTTGTGCATGCCAGTTCCACAGGCGATGTATGCTTTTCTAAGAACTAATATTTTGTGCATGCCAGTTCCACAGGCGATGTATGCTTTTCTAAGAACTAATATTTTGTGCATGCCAGTTCCGCAGGCGATGTATGCTTTTCTAAGAACTAATATTTTGTGCATGCCAGTTCCACAGGCGATGTATGCTTTTCTAAGAACTAATATTTTGTGCATGCCAGTTCCACAGGCGATGTATGCTTTTCTAAGTACTAATATTTTTTGCATGCCAGTTTCACAGGCGATGTATGCTTTTCTAAGAACTAATATTTGTTGCATGCCAGTTGCACAGGCGATGTATGCTTTTCTAAGAACTAATATTTGTTACATGCCAGTTCCACAGGCGATGTATGCTTTTCTAAGAACTAATATTTTTTGCATACCAGTTCCACAGGCGATGTATGCTTTTCTAAGAACTAATATTTGTTGCATGCCAGTTCCACAGGCGATGTATGCTTTTCTAAGAACTAATATTTGTTGCATGCCAGTTCCACAGGCGATGTATGCTTTTCTAAGAACTAATATTTGTTGCATGCCAGTTCCACAGGCGATGTATGCTTGCATGCCAGTTCCACAGGCGATGTATGCTTGCATGCCAGTTCCACAGGCGATGTATGCTTGCATGCCAGTTCCACAGGCGATGTATGCTTGCATGCCAGTTCCACAGGCGATGTATGCTTGCATGCCAGTTCCACAGGCGATGTATGCTTGCATGCCAGTTCCACAGGCGATGTATGCTTGCATGCCAGTTCCACAGGCGATGTATGCTTGCATGCCAGTTCCACAGGCGATGTATGCTTGCATGCCAGTTCCACAGGCGATGTATGCTTGCATGCCAGTTCCACAGGCGATGTATGCTTGCATGCCAGTTCCACAGGCGATGTATGCTTGCATGCCAGTTCCACAGGCGATGTATGCTTGCATGCCAGTTCCACAGGCGATGTATGCTTGCATGCCAGTTCCACAGGCGATGTATGCTTGCATGCCAGTTCCACAGGCGATGTATGCTTGCATGCCAGTTCCACAGGCGATGTATGCTTGCATGCCAGTTCCACAGGCGATGTATGCTTGCATGCCAGTTCCACAGGCGATGTATGCTTGCATGCCAGTTCCACAGGCGATGTATGCTTGCATGCCAGTTCCACAGGCGATGTATGCTTGCATGCCAGTTCCACAGGCGATGTATGCTTGCATGCCAGTTCCACAGGCGATGTATGCTTGCATGCCAGTTCCACAGGCGATGTATGCTTGCATGCCAGTTCCACAGGCGATGTATGCTTGCATGCCAGTTCCACAGGCGATGTATGCTTGCATGCCAGTTCCACAGGCGATGTATGCTTGCATGCCAGTTCCACAGGCGATGTATGCTTGCATGCCAGTTCCACAGGCGATGTATGCTTGCATGCCAGTTCCACAGGCGATGTATGCTTGCATGCCAGTTCCACAGGCGATGTATGCTTGCATGCCATTTCCACAGGCGATGTATGCTTGCATGCCAGTTCCACAGGCGATGTATGCTTGCATGCCAGTTCCACAGGCGATGTATGCTTGCATGCCAGTTCCACAGGCGATGTATGCTTTTAGGGGAGTACTGCGCATGACCCTTCTTATCCGTACAATTGGCTTTTCTATAATTGATTGACATGCTCATCGAGAATGATATTGTTTCGTTTCAAACAATAGTTTAGTTTGTAAAGTTACATATTGTATAGGTATCCAATCTAAGTATATCGATTCTATAAACCCATTCTCTCGAAATAAACTGTTCTTATATCTACCCTCATTCAACTTTATCAAAAGATAACTGAAGAAACCGTCCGGTTTTTTTCTGCGCATGCCCTTAACATGGTCTACATTCACATTTATGCATTGGGGCCTATTGCTTTTTGTCAAGTTATGTATTATAGTTGTTTTCATCCGTGTAGTGACTGTACATAAATTTGGCGCATCTTTATAAAAATGATGCTATAATATGCAAGTGGTGTAGTTATATATTTAGATATCATAGCAATAATTGATATTCCAAATACATTAATACAAAGTTAGCATAATACCTATTGATAACAATAAAACTCCAGTATGACGTCATCATAAAAGGCTCTACAGAGAAAATAGCATTTAAACGAATGTACCAGCTATATTTAAATAACGTATATATACATGCATTTCACGTGAATGTTGTAAAAAGGTTTGATTAAAGGCACGCTTGTTTTCTATAGATACAACAAAAATAACAAGACTATTGCCAAGCAATGTATGTCCCCTACCGGCTCCAACATTGTCAGAAATATATTTTTATATTTGTTGTCATAGCAACCAGAATGTTTGACGTAGGAACAAAATGAAATGACGTGCATAATGTCCATATTTCAAGTTTCATGAAACAATATTAAGAACTTTTAAAGTTATCGCAGAATCCAGAAAAGTGTGACAGACTCACAGACTAACGGACTGACGGATTCACGGACTCACGGACACACATAGTGCAAACCATTTGTTCCCTCCGGTGAAACCGATAGAGGACAATAATTGTTAGGGTAAATTGTTACTTAAATATACATGTATATATAGGAAAAATAAATTTCTGAAAACATTATCAGGATAACAATTCTTTAATCCTACGCGTGTCTTTTATTTAAGTCACAATATTTTAGAAACATTATACCCTGCATAAAAAGTATTACAGAATAACAAATAGTTGATCTTATGCATATAAATAAAAAAAGCGGTTAGTTTAAGTATGCCAAATATAGATTTAAATTACAATGCTAAAACTTGATATATCAAAACATATAATATTCTGAAAATAATTCATTAACACAACGTTTAAGCAATCCCTAGGCCCTTTCATTGGGTTGTTCACTTATTGTACTGGCCTATCATAACAATGTTATCCTCAGCACTAATATTTTCTCTTAGCTGACCAAACAATGGTTCACTGCATCGTTTTGTCTTGATTTAAGGCGCTGTTTATTTTTCTTCTGAAAATACAATTACCTTTTCTGAACATATTAGAATATATTGCATCTTATTGGGTTTCCCCTATATATGTCCTTTTTAGTCAAATATTCTTACAGTGTCAGGATGTAACAAGCTTAACACAACAGACATTTCGTCTGTTCTGATTTAAGTTACAAGGGCTGGTTAAATAGAAATTTAATTATTGTGGTGTACCAAAATCTTCAAGCAAAAGGTTTAAAAAGCGTTTCATACCTTGTATATAATAAATACATATTACCTATGATATTTGTGCAATTAAATTTTCTTGTCAATATCATCAAATACACTTCCATACATCCATCGACGTAAACAGCCCTACAAGAACCTTGGAGTCATGGGGTGTGTCGGGGGAATGGGCAATAGAAGGGTCCTGATGTGGTGAGAGGGTCCAAACACAACTTTTGGTATACTTTCATTTCAAATTCAGTTGATAAATATTAAAATTTGGGCGGGTAATCTAAATCAAACATACCACTTTACATACAATTTTTCTCACCACAAGAAAGAACATTAAAGAGAAGAGAGCACAGGGCGCAATTGCTCAAAATCCTAACAGCCTGTTTACTTTATGAATCAAAATAATTGAAATAACAAGGAACATGTTTGTAAAAACCGTGAACAGCATTTGCATTTCCTCTTTTTTTAAATAAACGAAAATGTAAAAAATTTAACACTGATTTGCGCTGATAACTTGATGCAAAAGTTAAAGGCCATTTGCTTAAGTTGAAGAACTTGTTCTGGCCAACTCTGACATAAAATGCAACGAAATACTATTTAGCGATATAATAAGCAACAGCAATTATACTACACAAAACGGAACACTCAAAAGCGTCAAACCAAACACGCGTTCCTTTAAACACACACTGATGCTATGTCCAAAACGCTAAGCGAGGCATTCACTGTTTCACTTTTTTCAAATCTGTTTCTGAAGTTTTTCATCGTCAATATGTTGTTTTGGGAAAGATAGTTTAACCCATGTATGCCTAGTAGACTCTCACATCCTTCTAAATGGGATCAATTTATTTCCAAAGTTAGGGATGTCTAGTATATTTATTTCTATATTTAGAATACTTCTTACAGAAATTCCTTTATGTTCCATTTCATCGACGGAGAATTTAATTGTCACAATTGTTACGGACAAAACTAGCTTTTATAATTTACTGGTAGATGCACAAACAGTAAAAATTAGGCAAACTCGATTCACCGACGTCTGTTTGGATTTGGGTTACGGTTATGTTTAAAAACATATTACTTAAAATAACAAAATACAAGGTAAATAAGGCTCGATTGGTTCTTGTCGGCACGGATACAACTTAAATGTTCCCCGGGTACCATTAAGTATACTAAATTGTACCTCGGGTACGGAAAATATACTGAAACATACTCGGGAATTATAACGTTTAATTTGTCATTGTCGGTTGTTGTTGTTTTTTAAACAGTTATGTTAATATTTATTTCAATATTCTGTAAAATGTCATCTTTATTATCAAAACATTTACTCAAAAACATGTTGAGGCAGGATTTGTTCAATAAGAATTTGTTTTCTTTCCACATTGGACTTTGGGCGGGAATAAAACTCGGGTGCGTTCTAAATTGGCCGGGTACGTGATAGTATATTTTCCGTACCGGGGTATATTTAAGTATACTTAAGAGTACCCGGGGTACATTTACGTAGCATCCGAGCCGACAATGACCAATCGAGCGAACTAACACATGTTAAAGTTAACAAATAGCCGTTGATGTTCACTATTTCTGAATAAATCACTGTTTGCATATGAAGTATTCTGTTATAATGTAAGTTAACATTCTTTGATCATACTCTTATACGAGTGTATAACTTCAAGTTTAGTGTACTGATATAGCCATGGGCGTCTGCAGAATATATCCTGGGGGTGGGTCAAGTTTTTTTTCCTCCTTGGCCGCCGGAGGCGTAGATGATTTTGATGATAAATATATGTTACAGTTTGCGTACCACCTCAAATATTTTATATGTCCTTTGACATATTGCTTTCATATTTTGCATACTTCCATACCAACATGACCCCAATCTCTAAACAAGAGCAGACAATTGTATCAAGCATTTTGTAAGAATTATGTTCCCTTTTTATACTAAGAAAATTGAAAATTTGATTAAGTTTTGTGTTTAGGTTCACTTTATTCCTAAAGTGTCAAAGCTATTGCTTTCATACTTTCAACACTTACACACTATCATAAGGGGACTGTGCAAGCGAAGTTATGTAACTCTGACTGGCAATTTGACAGAATTATTGCCCCCCTTTTATACTTAGATAATTGAACATTTGGTAACGTTTTGTGTTTTGGTCCTTTTTACTCCTAAAGTATTATAGCTATTGCTTTCAGACTTGGAAAACTCACTTACTATCGTAATGGAACTGTACAGGGCAAGGTGAATAACTCTGGGTGGCTTTTTAACGAAATTATGGCCCTTTTTTGTCTTAGTAACTTTGAATATTGTGTTAAATTTTGTGTTTAGATCCACTTTACTTCTAAAGTATCAAAGCTATTGCTTAAAACTTCAAATACGTTCTTAATATCATGAGGGTACTGTACCTGGCAAGTTGAATTTGACCTTTGAATGACCTTGACCGTTAGCGTGCAAATGTTAAAGTTTGCGTACTACCTCAAATATGTTCTATGTCCTTTGACATATTGCTTTCATATTTTGCATACTTCTTTACTAACATGACCTCAATCTATTAAAACGGGCAGACAACTGAATCAAGCATTTTGACAGAATGTTTGCCCCTTTTATACTTAGAATATGCATATTATTGATAAATATATGTTAAAGTTTGCGTACCACCTCAAATATTTTCTATGTCCTTTGACATACTGCTTTCATATTTTGCATACTTCTTTACACCAACATGATCCTAATCTATACACAAGAGCAGACAACTGTATCAAGCGTTTTGAAAGAATTATGGCCCCTTTTATACTTAGATAATTGAACATTTTTCTAAAATTGCCATAACTTCTTTATTTATAATCAGATTTGATTCATACCTTGACAAAACAACAGTTACCTGATATACCATAATAGAATCCACCCAAACCATCCCCCACACCCCACCCCAGAATCCCCCACCGATTTTTTTTATTTTTTCACATTTTTGAAAGATTAATAAATAAATGACCACCCACCCACATTGTACCCCTCTCTCTATACCCCCCCCCACACACACACCTAAAAAGAATTTATTGTTTGAAACATGGCGAAAACAAAACACAAATATTTATTTATTTTATTTTTGAAGGACCGTCCAACCATCCCACCCAAGCTTTTGCTATCAAACTTTTGAAATAAAATCTTATTATTTTGTTTTATGTCTATATAAATATTCAATAGATTGTGGAAAATATACCTGAACTAACAATCGTCTATATAGTACAACATTTTTTAAACACAAGCGAACAATATGTTTCAATTATGGTCCTTTTCCACTAAGAATTTGACTGTATTACCTTGATCTTATTGAATATGAACAATGGCTTATGTCTTACTGTCAAGCACTCGAATAGTCGAGCTCTTGTTTCTGGTCATATCAACGTCGTGTCATATTACTAAGGCGCTATCACCATCAGCGTTTTATCAAATACAAATATTCGGCAAGCCTCGCCGTTTTTTTATTCTAAGCCGCACATAATATATAGCAAAACGATGGTAAAGTAACCAGATATTCTCTATACACTTGGACACTTTTCTAACACAACACTTTTCAAACTTGAATATCTCAGTTATAAGTAAAGATCTTGACTTAAAATTATACATGTGATAATGTGACTACATTATGTGCATGCCAACGATAAAGTAATGCATCCGTGGCAATCGGACGTTTGAGCACGAGGGTTAGGTATAGTTTCATCTTGTTGCAAGAGAAAATGGTGAAACACGATATAATGCTAATTAAATATTAATGCATCATTTAAGGTGTGTTTTTACACCAGGGAAACATAAAATTGATTCCATCATGAACTCTGTTGGTGAAACGAAATGTCCCCTACTGCGCTTTCAAGCCTCACAGCAGGTATTTTAGAGAAAATTGGTACCTCGTCAAAAGATAGTCGACAGGAAAGAAACTCGAACCTGATCCTAATGTAATGTAGGTAAAGCCACACACCAAAAATAAGATCAGTATTTCAAAGAATTTCATTAAAAATCCGGAAAACGTTTATTTCAAACAAAAGTGCCAGAAAAGGCCCTTTACTTCGTAAAATTGAATGGACCGGATCAAAACCCTAACTTAATCTGTAAATCATGCAGGTAGACTCACATACCAAAATAACAAGTAAATTACTTAAAGCTTTAAGGCAAACTCCTCAAAAGGATTCCGGACGGACGGACTTATACACGGTCAGTTCGACTTCTATATACTACCCCACCGGAGTCATAGAAACATCGCTGGTATAAATATTCAGGAAACAACCGCTCAATCGCCATGCTGCGGGCAGGCCAGACCTTTTCCGCAAACACTGGATTTTTGCTAAGAAGAGACTTTCTGTAAACGAAAATAATACCATAAAAGCGGAAAGTGTCGTCCCTGACAGGCCAATACGGAACGACACTTTACGAACATGCAATAAACCCCCTTTTCATAGAGCACAACCCATTTATAATTTTAAATTTAAATTTTGTGTTTGACATCTAAACAGATTCTATTACAGGTTTTATACTCCCGCTGGTTATCGTTGAAGTACGTGTGTGTTTGATTATTTGCCAATACCGTACACAACTAGAAGGGGGAAACGCAAATTATTCTAATATATGTATGTAGTCTCACACAATTGTATTTAACGTCCTTGCACAAGGTAAAATGTCGAATATATTTTTTTTTATAAACATATACGAACATATACGAAAATTCCCACTTCAAAGTACACGTTTTAAGCATGTTGGTACATTAATGGTATGTAGCGAATCAAAATGAAGTAAAGTTGTAATCAAGAAGCGTAATGGCATCCGGGTTGACCTGAAAAGATCAAAAGCTTAGAGTGAAATCGCATACCGGAATATGTTAAAAGTCACGTTGATGTTTTGTTATAACTTATCTGCTTTGATAACCTCTAACAAAGCAAGCTGTATAATTGTGTTACAGAGGCCCAGATATTCTGCATTTAATACGTTCCTTAAACCGATATTTTGGTTTGTTTAGCAATAAAGTTAAAATATGAGAAAAAAATTGCACATACAAATCTTAGGAATAAAATAAGGCTATAATATATTACAGTTATTCACACTTGTGAGAACAAGCCACACTGCTTACTTAATACACATAAATTGAGGTCTAATCATATTATTAAGATATGTATAATACAAAACAAAGATCTTATTGTACATAATCCCACTTAAGGTACCGCTTGTCTATGAAGTTCAGTTAACGCATTATTGGATTTAAACCCCTTTAAAATGAAATACACAGGCTTGGCTTAAAACTATGTCATTAATTGCAAAATATTGAAAGGTTTTGTCAAATTCTCTTTTCGGGTTATTGATAATTTAAATTATTCGTTAACGAAATCAAAATAATTTAAACACGGATGTTTCAAATGATATGTATAAGTAAAATCCGTTTATCTTAATAATTATTTCTTTTTTACACAGTAAATTTAATATTAAGTGGGCGGTAAACTCTTTTGATACTGACTTTGCTCAACAATATTACACCACATCTCTTTTACTGCTTCAGCAGATTTCTAATATATTAACCCCGCCTCATTAAACCTTTAGCAAGTTCAGGATTGTTTAAACCAGGCAGCAAGCACATACCCACTTTCGTATCGAGGTAAAGTCCCATTGCAAACGAAACGACTTAAAAACATAGTGCGCATTAATGGTCCGCATACTTAATTCAACTACGATAGGAATAGGTACTGATCGTCGTCGAAACAATTGAAAGGTTGTTACACTCTGACTTATAGAGGGATGTGGCATTGTGAACATTGTAATATCGTGATACAAAGAACCCGCGGCAAAATGGGAATTATCGCAGGTATGTGCTATTGTTACCGTGCAGCAATACATGTAATCCAATTGTTTAATATTCTTGTATGAGCTTTATACAGATGTCATAATTTATTCGTTCAACGAATTGAACAATATAATATAAAAAAAACAACATGCTCACACGTTTAACATATATTGTACATGTATTTTATTTTGAATTGCACATATTGCTATTTTTATTTTGGTTCAAACATCACACGCTGAACTGTATGAAATATTCGAGGAAATAAAACAACAAAAAACACAAAGCAAACAAGGAAATTAGTGCAGTGTTTAAGCGTAATGCTGACGTTCTCAAAATAATTTTGTTTAACAATAAGGAATTGTAAAAGATATAAGCAAAGCTTAAAGTTTGGTATAGTATCAATCTCCGCATATTTGTTTTCGTTTGGAGAAGCAAGTAAATACGATGTACTTTTCAAGCAAGTCGCGAAAGATCGTGACGTTATAAACAGTACATACAACCAGAGAAAAATCTAGAGCTTCAGTTAAACACCGTATATTTTGTATTTCTGTTAAATATATTTATGTCTCAAATAAGAACTAAACCCTAACGAATACATAGCGTTTAGTTCATTGAGGATATTGACTATAAAAGATAAAATCCCAAACTTACAAGATATTTATTTTGAAAATCCTAGAGATGCTATTCGCCTATTGTAAGTTTGGGATTTAATAGCATCTCCAGGATTTTCAAAATAATAAAGTGAATAACAGAGCTAACACAGATGAAATTCACTGTTTAAAACTTATAAATAACTATGCAATATTTATTAAAATTGGTCGTTTGTTTCATATTAAATCCATTTTATGCAATAATGGTATTTTATATTAAGTCTTTAATGATATACAAACAGGAAAAAAGGAAATTGCGTGCACATACGGTACGTTGTTTGTCGACATGGCAGTTTTGTTGAGTGTGGTTTGAAAATCGACTTGAACCACTTAACCATACCTTCCTTAAGTACCTTATAGGCGTTACAAAGTCAACGAGCAGTTATGTATATGGAACTTGATGAGTGAGAGAACGTTAAAACATTAATATTCGCTTAAAAGTTTGACTGTTTTCATGAACATGACCTTGTTTAACAATAGTTTCAGAACAATTGCAATCCATTTGTGAGAAAATTACATTTAAATAAAAACGCAATACAAAATATTAAATACGAATTAAATACAATATAATTATATGTACGTTATCTACTGATGTAAGAAAAGCTTATATAAAACCATGTTATTACGTAAGACCAAATATGTTCAAGTGTATAGATTTATTGACCTCTCAAAATAGTAATATTGTTGTAAAATTTAGCTATGTTTATTTATAAAGCATGGGGAATAAGAAAAACTTATAATACATGTTACGATTAGGGTAGGACTTTTGGTATATATTTATGCACCGCCTCTGCCTGTATATTGTCTTCACTAAAACACCCTATATTTGTTTTGACAATGTACCGATTTATTGTTGATGTTTATAATTTGAATGCCCTGTGACTTTGTTTTTTGTATATCGTATTGACATTTCATGTATACTCATGGGCTTATTGTCTACTGTATCATCAAACAAACTGTAAACTGTATACGACATTTATTCAACAAATTGATTTTTGAAAGAAGGTCCCAATGGGATAAGAACAAACGCCTTACAAGTTGATCAGTTAAATGAAAGACACGCGAGACATTTTAAAGAGGGTGCGTCATGCTTGTGGCGATACTATGAATATTTAATTGGTAATGGTTTTAAGTAGAAAATAACAAAACATTGTATATAACATATCGTTAACAGTCACCTAATGAATACGTTGTAATAACTTCAATAGTAATCGTCAATTATTAAGTATTCGAATTGCCATTAATAATGATAATTTTCCCGCATACAGAGGAATACCATTATAATAGCGGACGCAATCCTCGCCTGTTTTATTATATGTACGGATCTCACAAATTTGAGAGTTAATTTGTTCTTTTCAAAGTGTATATGATACACTTACTGTCGTGTATTGCTTGGTAGCCGATAGCGGGCGCTGCATTATGAAAACAGGTTTTTGAAGTATGCAAATATTGACTACATGATCAGACACTGCTTTATGTATGTGCATTCTAACGGAACACGGAGTAATATTATACGCTGCTTCATAAATCGTTTTCTGAATTGTAACAAGTTTTCTGCATTGTAACAAGTTGTCTGCATTGAAAATACAAATTTGAAATAAACTAAGTGTTGACTTGCTTCAAACCGACATTACAAATCAAACAGTTGTAAGATAAAACATGCATGTAGTAAAGAAGATCACGAGTAAACTACGTGTTCAGCATTGCGTTGGCACTTAGCAGAACAATACGCAGTACTAATACCATTATTCACAGATCGTTTCGTAACGCGCACTATAAAGGAAGGGTTAAGTTGTAAAATCTTATTGAAGTGCGCGAGTTAGTATTTTCTGGAGGCAGCTAATATAATTGTATTGCAGCTTACTACGGAGTGTATTTCTGTTTGTTATAAGATGAAATATTAGATTTTTAAATTTGGAGTTTTTTTAAAGTGTTTGCAATAATAAATTTAAGCTTTAATGTTTACAAAAATACATTATAAGACGCATTGACATTTCAACAATTATACAGTCGTACATTGAAAAATTGACGCATACAAAGCACGTCTTCATTTCATTTAAGATTATTTATTTAGTTTCAAATCTGACATTGAAATGTAATTCTTTTTGGTTTGGCCTACGGCTTTTGATAGTCAGAACAACACACAATATACAGGCCTCTTATTGCTTGTTGTATATATTTGCCTTTTTCTACGTCATTTATTGCTGTACTATTTTTTAAATTGTATTTAAATATTTCAGTGTTCATTTGGACATTCTTAACATGGCGTGACGTCAACGCTCAGACCAAATATGACGTAATTGCGTGTTATGGTGCGGAAAATAATTGCGATATACTAAAATTTAAAATGTGTTCCGATAGCGAGCTGATATATTTGATAGACCAGAAGTACGGGTCGAAGAATGGGTCGTGTTCTACTATCGAAAACAATTGCTTTATGTAAGACCCTTTTTGATAATAACATACGTATTTAATCTTCCTCATCGGTAGGCATGTCTATTTAAACTTACAGATTCTTTGTCGCGTTCTTATTGTTCAAACATTGTTCGTTAACATTTACTATTGCTGTACGTATTATAATTTCATGTTATATTATTTAGGTCAGGCTCAGGATGCTGCTCCCAAACGGGGAGCGACTGTTTGAAGGACTACGCACAAAGTCATGCATACGACTTACATCGCGCTTGCTCTGGCAAATCGAATTGTGAAATACAGGCTGCCGGAAACTTGAACTGTTATGGAAATCCGGAATGGTCTACTTATGGGAAAATTTCTTTTTCCTGTACACGTGGTAAGATTTTACGTAAAAATGTCGGTTGTATTTGTAATATTGTACACAAACAGGTGCAGTAAAACGAATGATTTGGTGCTCGTTTATGAAACCATTTATATTAATGAATTTCGAATGCCGATTAATCTAACTGCAAAAAACGTTCCGCCTTTAATGCGTATTCAGATATCAATATCTTTACAATATATATTATTACGGGATTTAAGCTTCAGATGTGGTGCATTTTTGCGATCACGCTATCGTCGAAAAGGAATCAGCCCACATTATATTTGACAAGCAGGAATTTTCATCAAACAACCACTCGTTTTGCTCATGTAACGTGGCATCTAGTGAGAATTTGATTGTTACCTACGTTGACGTCCGGTTGGAAAGGTTTCACACAACAAAATCAACAACGAATTGCTCCTCCTCAAGGCTGGACAGTTTTCCACAGATCCATACCCCTATTGTGTGCACAAGCACATTAGACGACTATGCAAACTTTGTGTACAAACGAACCGTCAACACGACTATCCGTAATGTGCGTTTAGAATTAAACGATCTGTTCAAATTGGACGCATTTGACTCGCCTGTGTACGTTTGGGTTTTGGTTACAGGTAACACAAGCCAAACGAATTTTGAATACTGCGACATGCATACTTATTGTTTTGTTATAATGTTTTGAACTGTATTTGAAGAAGTTGTAAAGAATTGCGAAATACAGATTATGAATTATACACATGTATAGAAATTCTACGATTTTCAAAATATGTTTTCTAATTTTTTTCCCAGCACGCAATAATGCAAATGTAAATGTTTCTTGCGCATCACTTATGACAACACCAAAAATCACAACGACGACGACGAAGACAACAACAACAGCAACACAAACAACAATGAACACAACAGAATATTCTACTCAAATACCCAGTTCAACAACAGACACAATGACGACGACGAAGACAACAACAACAGCAACACAAACAACCATGAAAACAACAGAATATTCTACTCAAATATCCAATTCAACAACCGGTATGACGACACTAGAGTCACCAAAACCAAACGAATCCACGCCTGGTTTCACGGTTGTAACAACGAGTATCCCATCTCAACATTCAGTTCCATCTACTACAGAAAACAGTACAGATAGTAAGCATACAATTTATTATACGAGATATTGCACATAAGAAAAATTAAATATAAGGAAAAATGAAACTTCAGAAAAAATATCATGAGATAATTGTGCATCAAAATATGATAATCTCGTATTAAAGGCAAAAAGCCAATTACTTATTCAATACAGGGCAATACAAACATAGCTTCGAATATGCACCGTATTGGCGGAGGTGGCTAAACCAGTATGACGAATGCCTTATAATGAACTCAAATACAGTTGTCGATTTCTTGATAGTTTTGAAACTCTTAACTTGATCATTAATTTAAAATAAAAACTTATTTAAATCTAAGTTTAACTATACATGTATGAAGGTATGTTAATCTATGATTGAATGTGTTCAAGCTAATGATTCCGGAACGCCGAATACTGTGGTAATTGGCGGGGCCGTTGCAGCAGGTCTTGTTGTGCTGGTAATTTCCATAGCACTGGTCTGCATTATAAGGTTAAAAAGGTATTGTGGACATTTACCTTCGCATTGAAATAGTCGATTTCGTATGTATATTAATAATAACGCATCGCAATAAAGTCAAATACGTACATGTTGATATCTATCATAGTGTATGTTATGTTTAATTACTTATGAAGCAGTCCTATAAAAAAGAAACTCTCTGTCTTTGAACAATGTATACATTATATAACACTCTTTATTAGACATATCTCGAGTAGCATCGGATTCATAACTGTTATTATTTCAGACGCGGGCAACGCCCAAAAACAATACCTGAAATTCCGAAAAAAGACACGGACACAGATGACTATGCTGTTATCCCATGCGACATAAATTCTCTATACGATAATAATGTAAATAGTAAAAATAAAGTGGCCGAGGAAAAGGATTCAGGAAACACACGCATACCAGGAGTACCATTACGCAATGAAGATAAGTTTCAGACCAAGCCGATTCTGAAAGTACTTCATTCGGATGATAATTACATAGAATTTATCAAAGCAAGTTCTTCAAAAGATCAATATCAACTTCCAAATAACACACAGTGCAAAAACATGAAGCTTGTAGACGAGCAACGACCAGTTAGCAATCTTGAAGACCAGAAACAGAAAGTGGACATACTATTTTCTGACGATTTGGAATATTATATTGAACCCGTGTCAGACTTTAACACACCTAAGCCTTGCATTCAAATGACGTCCCTACCGTTGCAAAATTAGGTTATACTCAACATGCAAACTACGAACCAAACCAAACAGATTAGCAACGGTGGAGACAAGATAACAGATACGCCACATCCAATTTCCCCACCAATTCTACGCAAAAAGACAGCTGATGATAATATGCGTGTTTGTATGCACAGACGCGATGCTCCAATATTAAGCACCAAAGCTGGTAATTGAGAAGAGGAAGGTATAAATGTACGCGACTAAATTTATCAGAAAAAAAAACTCCTGGCGTTAAAAGTGCTTCATCCGCAGTGCCAAGTGCCAATTCAGTATAATCGAACTATAAACACTTCTTCAACAATAGGCAGTGCTGATCAAAACTCAATTAATATATATATATATATATATGAGATTTGTATTATTACTAAAACTAAACGACTTTTAGTTTAACAATTTTGGTGTCAATGCAGATGTAACCAATAGTGAAGCTGTCGTCATAATCCGGCTTGTTTTAGGTTATTTTAATTAAACATTTACTGGTACTGGTATGAACTTTAACCAAGTGTGCAATTGCATATGTATCCGCATCGATCGCACATCATATTCGGTGAACATATTGACTTCTTGCTTAATTGACCAGTCGCCAAATACACGATCGCTCCGCCCACTAAGTTGTGTTTTCATAAACGCTTATTCCATTACTCCGACAGTCTTTGTTTGTCGGAACTCGTCGCCGCAATAAACGAAATATGATTGATTATTACGTGAGTTTGATTGACAGTTGGCGAGTGGTCAATTTGTTTTCAGGCTACCGATAATTATATAATAATATATCATGAACATCATTGTATTTGTGTTATAAGTATTTTCAGTGGCTTTACATAGGGCATCGTGTTTGTTTTCCAAAGTCTACATCATTTCTTGTTGTAAGGATCCTAACATTATATGTAGTCATATTATCGCGTTTGACTCAATGCATGTCGCCGCAGATGATCCCCATTGTATATGCGCATTGTTATAAGTAATACAAGGTGTAATAACAAGCGCTTGTCAAGTAAAGTATATTACATTTTATTCAAAGAGTCGGTAAAAACCATGCAATATTGATAGTTACAACATGCCTAAGATATAATTCATTATTCAGACAAATTATCTCCTATCTAAATACACTGATAATTATAACACATAAACCCGTTAAATTAGTTGTATTAGTTTATGATATGATATAAATTGGTATTGGGAATATACAATATTTTGAAAGCTTCCAAGACATTGCTTTAATGAAATACTATTTTCTTGTATATGATTTAACAAAAAACCGTCAATTGGTGCAGTTTCTTTTCGTTCTTAAGAATTTTGACAAAATCGAATTCTAATTCCATCATATGAATCAATTATGGTATTTTCATATTCGTAGTTATACTTCTGCAATAAGTTATATTATACCTCTGGGTATACACATAAAATTAGTATTCATTAATATGTAAAAATACAACACCAAGAATAGAGCTTTAAGTAAAACCGTTTTGCAATTTAAATCAATTTTAAGACAATGTACTTTTCGATGTACTCTAAACTTCCCAGATAACCTATGGGTGGTATTTCCTTTCCGTCCACAGTTAACTTACTTTAAGTTTTGACAAACTATGTAAGGAAGTCAAGGTAATTCGATACATACTTTATTCTGCTAAAATCTAAATCAAATCACAGTTTGTAGACGAGAATGTTACTATATTCAGTAGATCATTTTGTTCGTAAAAATAAATATAAAAACCACCCAGGTCATATGCAAAACAACTAACTGATAACTAGATATATTTAAATGATTTCAATCGTGTATTTCTATAACAATGTATTAAAGTTACATCCAATATTATTCAGGCCCATGAACGGATATATAGTTATTAGATAAGGTACTTTGCGTATTATTAATATGACATGATATACCCTTTTTATATCACATACAATGCAGTTATATAATAATATGTCAAGTAAAATAAAAGAAGCTATAGCACATGAGAATGACACGTGTTCGACTAAAACTAATGGGATGACATAAGGGCGAGGGGAAAAAACACAATGACAGAGGTATTTTTCTTAAAATATGTCATGCATATAATAGCGCCTATTTGTTTCCATCGTGTTACTGGGTGTTTCAAAGGGTAATATCTAACTGATAAGCACTACTGTTAAACGATCTAATTCCTAACAGCTGACGTCTAAACCAAAATTCGTCTTCCGTAATTTCGTAAATATACCGCATACCAATCCATTGAAAAAGGCTCCGTGAAATTATGCAAACGGATGTATCATATTGCAACGACCGTTTGCGGTGTTTGCTGATTGTTATTTTTTCCACTTGATGAGATGTGTAATCTTCTTTTAGATCATGGTTTATTAATACCAGTGGGGAGCTTTACCTCTATATATGCATCCACGCTATGAGCGCAATGTAGCACTTACCGATGCACAGTATTATTTGAGTTATTTCAAGTCCCACTTTGGGTGTATATGGTGTATTCCACATAATTTCTAAATGAGACAAGTATGGATATGGAATACAAGCGTACCGAATTTCTTGTTTGATAAAGTATGATGAATTAATCATTTACACGGTCTAAGATCTTTTTATTATCTAAAGTATGTTTGCATTCGTTGTCCACTTTTTTGTCAACCTTCGTGTTCAAGATAATTGGCATCTTAATGTATATTAGTAGTCCTTTCAAAGCCACCGAGAGAATACGTTTGTCTTCATCGGACCCATGATCTCTTAATTCGATCACTTGCTGGAGCAGTGCCTGCAATCAATGTAAATTGGAGGTGATTATTACTGTAATATTCGTCTAGATATATATATATATATATATTATATATATATATATATATATATATATATATATATATATATATATATATATATATATATATATACATATATATATATATATATATATATATATATATCTGTGTAAAAGCTAGGTTGAAAACTGTAAAACACTGCACACTCTAAAGCTCACACATACTTCGATGACATTCCCGTGCATTGAGTAAAGCTTTTAACTACCGTATGTGTGTCGTTTATGCAAAAATGTATGAAATTATCAAGCTAGTTATTACTTACTAGAGCGCATCGTATCATTGCTAGTTTGACCGTTGCGTTTACGGCAGTAACGGAACAAAATGGACGTTATTCTTTTATATGATGCGTACCTGACAAATATGTTATTAAAACAATATTAATTGAAAAGTTATAAACGTGATGGCCTGTATATTAAACATTATGACACCAATATTCGACAAACCTTTTTTTCTGCATGTGAATGTTATTTGTATTATTACAGAACCACCATTATATAGCGCATACACGTGTGACGATTATGCGAATGAAAGTCGTAGTCGAAGAGTTCTTCTGTACAGCACAAACGTATTTAAAACAAATGGACAAAGAACACAATTATTAAGCCATATCAAGTAAGCGGATGAGAAAAGTTTAGAAGAAAAATCATAATTGCATAATTTAATTTTAAGTGTTTGCTTCTAAAAATAAATGAAGGGAAGCAAAAAGCTGTTACTTGTTCGAACGTCAAGATAAGTCATCGCTATATATCAATATGAAAAAAGCATGACGGAGAACATGAATATGTATGTTGACATTCGTCATTAATGTTTAAATTATGCATGCATATGTATGTATATCCGTTTGCATATTGGGGATGCACCAATATTTCGCGTCAACAGGCTACAATCATGTTTTTATGCGCGTATGTACACTGTGTGAACGTCTTCGTATTTTAGCAGTGTTTAGCTATGTACAATAATTTTGATTCTCTGGATCGATCATCTTACGTATATTCGAAAATGGTTTGCATCTTTCCAACAAGAATGTAAACACGAATGAAACAATTATTATCGTGAACAGCTCTATTGGGGCATTGATTCGAATGATGGTGCGGTTATTGATCTATTCATGACCGGTCGCTTTTCAACACCTTTTGACAGTTGATCGAGTTTTCGACTTCCTCCAGTGTCATCAAGATTGATTAAAGTCTGGTATTTGAACATTGGCCTTAGACGGGGTGGGATGAATGAGTGAATGTTTTATAACATTATAATTATATTATTTTATAAACAGAAATGATGCAATGGTTATTACAATGATTTAAAAAGTTTGCAACCTAACACTGCGCATGTGGATACATATAACAATAAACTCCAGATTTAAAATTCCGATGTCATTTTGCGTTGTAATTAAACAATAATTGAAATCCATAACTGTAAAATTGTGTTCAATACACGCACTGAATTTCATTCGATTTGAAATGAAGCCAAACGTCTTAATTTAAAAATAACTACTATCAAGTATTAATGGCAAATAAGCAAAATACGAAACGGACGTTTGAGCTTTGTATTAATCATAATCATATACATTACTCACCCGTAAATTCCTATTGAAGAAGAACGATTTGTCAATTTAATCGTTTGTGAACGCGTAATTGTTGGTTATTTGAAGTGTATCGGGTTATGTAGCGAAGAGTTATTTTCGACTGCGTCCAGTTCAGTATTTATGTCATTATTTACATTAAGATTAAAATACATTTTTTAAAACCCAGTTCAATTTACAACATTCCTAACAAAACAATATCAAAGGCTCATTTACCAGTAATAAACACACGAAACAAATAAACATTCAATTCATAAGTCGAAATCGGGAAACAAAACTTGCTGTACTTATAATAAATTGTCCGTTGGGACACCAAAATACATTGTTTGAAAACATCTGGATGGAAACCAATGTATCGTATATCACTAGTGTTTGGCTATGGACAGATGTCGGTAAGTTGGTTAATACGATATGTACGTGCTGTCTTTGCTGAATTGCATATAGCCGTTCTACTTCGGTAAGTGCTTACAATCAATTGAATTAAAAAAAAATTATTTACGAATGTGTTTGTGGTTGTAATTGGATTTTAGGACACTCACACAGCACAGGTTTAAAATATATAGCATCGTTACAATAGTTTTGGAAAACGTCCTTTCCCATCGAATGCTTCTAGTGTTACAAATGGTGATATAATATGTAAGAATAATATATATCTGTATTGAATAAGCATAAATCTTCAATGCGAGGCTCTATAAAATGAATAGTCCGGACAGTGAGCATCGACGTATTCTTAACTGTAGAACAATGTCGCCTTAGTTTAAAATTAATGTGTTGAATAAACCATTATTGTTATCAGATGTATACACAATTTACTCAATGTTTTATCTTAACATAATATTGAAAAGAGTGTCACTTACAAAACAAACAGTATTTGTTGAATCTGGACATTATTTCAATGCCCTGCAATCAATCTTAAAAGTAATCCATTGCGAACAGATGAAGTTAAACTTGTTTCTCATTTTTACTGTCACTTTCATTCGACCATAATATTATGGTCAACATTATAAAATAGATTACTTTCACATATTAAATTGTTAAAACACACATGTGTATGTGTTTCAGTCATATGATAAACGCGATAGTGAAAGGACGACATAAGATATCCTCAAATATTATACCTCACATAAATTTGTTTCGTTTGCCTATATAAACTACATATGGTCCGTTATTTTAAATAGTGCCCAGTGAAGATGCGCGCGCCTCTAGTCAGCGGGCGCTATACAGTATAGCACCCGCTGACTAGACGCGCGCGTATCTAATAGTGTCCGCTAGAATGGTAGTTATGGTCACAATATACTAATAGTTTCCCATATTATTAATAGTAAAGCGACATCTTTAAGCGAAAATAAATGCAACATTTTTACATAGAGACACCCATAACGGTACCTTTTCTTAAAGGCCATTCTAAGCGGAGTCGATGTGTGCAATATCAAAGATATGCCATGTACAAACCAAGAAAGAACTCGTCAAAAGTCAAAATCGACTGTATTTGCAACTTCTTTTCCGGCCGTTTTCTAGTGGAATATAACCTTTTTAGTGCAATGTTTTACTTTCTGCAAACGGTACAGCTAGCAAAACTGTACTTTATTTGGTGTGATTATAGATAACTTACTTGTGCTAACGATGTATTTAGTCGTGATGACGATATAATCGACTCGCGGTATCGACTAAGTTACCTATGTGAACTAACTCGTAGTAATGACTTATTAAATCGTTGTAGTTATAACTATATATGAATTTAATGATGCATTCGAACGAGATAACTAATGCGTGGCAACGCCGTAAATTAGTTACAAAATCGTGGAAACGATATATATGTTAACATAAACATGCCACATCTGTGTCACTTTATAGTTTAGACATCAATGTGACGGGGTTTTAAGCCAGAATTACCAAGTTGTAGTGCATTAAAAAGTGTGTCCCTAATGGTCCTCCATTAAAATCTAGCAGAGGTCAACAGTATATATTCATTATTTGTTTTTATCATTTATAGATGATTATTATAAATATAAATATAAAATATAGCTTTGCGAATAAATTTAATAACATAATGATCCATTAAAAATGAAGAAATGTTTGATAGTTTTGATAGTTGGATATTTTTGGCTGTTTTAACCCTATAAATATGTAAACATTAATGTCAGGTTATGATATGTACACATTACAACGCAAAACTCATTTATTTAACGTGATGTTTTTTGGTTAGCCGATATAAGCGACATGTTAATTGATGGGGACCTACGTAGAAAAAAAAAGTAGCAATACCACGTAACAGAAACATACTAATGAAAATATATTTAAGATTTATTATCGAACCGTGATAATATACATTTGTATAAAATGGCAGTTAGCTTTCTTCAACAATATACATGAACCATAAACACGCCAGTTTTCCATAATTTCACATAATTTATTATCGAATCTGCGGTTGCACAAAGATTTAAGCAATACAAATGCACGTTTTGCAACAACGCGTTTTCAAATTAAATTCTACATTAAAAAAAATAAAATCTGTAACATGCACATAAAATAATTCATTGGAACTAAATAATATGCATACAAAATCAAATTATCTGCAGTTTGTTTTGAAGTAGCAAATATATATAATGTTCATGTCATTCAGTTAAATACGGTCTTAAACATTAAAAAATATGTTGACATCGTTTACAACCACGACATACAATTCACATTTTCGCAAACCACTTCTTACGCTAAATTACGCGTTTTAAGAATGTTGCACACATAAAATAGGTGTCGGTATTTGTTTATTATAAATTCAAATAAGTCTTTCTTGTTTAAGCATATCACTCAAATGTAAATCAGTATCAATTTTCTTTGTTTAATGTGTTACAGATATTATTTTCCTTGGTAAATGTTATTATTATTTCATTATAATCCCATATAATCAAGAAGTAATACATAGACTCTAAATATAACAATTTGCATTATTGTCATAATAAATTATAAATGTGTTATTATATTGGCATTATCGTTGATGTTTTATTGACCAAACAAAGCCCGAAAAAGTAGTTATGAAAAACCTATTTTTTAATGGAATCTATACCTGTAAATCTACATTACCCTACTCATTTTTTTATACAAAAGTGGTAACTTCTGCATGTAAATCAACATTGATACTATCGATAAATCTCGGGACATGTTGCGATTAACGAGCGGTTAAGCTAACGTTTTTGTTTATGTATTAAACACAGTTAAGCCCCGATCAACGAACATTTGCTCACATGCATTTATCCAAAATGCTTCGCTTGCAAAACAAACACTCAATTGTAAGTTATGATTTACTGTAAACATTGTGTTGGACATCATGTGCAAACGGCGCGAATAGTGCATGCAGGTATTCTCTATTCAGTCGATTACTGGTTTTTATCTGTGAATTAAAACTTACTTGGACTGTGCAACTAATGGCTAAATACAAAAAAGGGTAAATCAAAACTTAGGTTGAGTAAACAGCACGACACTCGTAAGCGGTAAAATGTAACACACATTGCATTAGAAGTTTCATACCATGAGTTTTGTATAGTTAACGCTATCAGAACTGGGAAATAAGTCTCGGCTTGTGTATTGGTATGAGTACAACGAACACGGCTACTCAGAAACAATTTTGTTTTCTTTATTATTTTTTTTTTGAAAATCGGAATACGAACTAGTATTTTTTAATTTTGGTGTTCCATTTTGTCTAGTGCTAAACAAAAAACAAAAAGACGGTACATGCACGGGCCAGTATTGAAAAGGTGCTTCGCTGGCAGTATCGCATTTTAATAGAAACGGAAACGGAAATATATTACACGGTTGATGATAATGACAAAGGTCAATTAGCAATAATTCGACAATAAACAATGATGCTATTGTTTTATTATTTATTGTTGAATATTGGAAGATGACGTTCTTGCATTGTGGCCACCATGAAAATAAACTTAAACATGTTTCTCTGTAAAATTTGAATATTGCTAGAGCAAATGGAGCTACACTGCTTTATATTGTTTATTGGAACGATTCATTCAAAACAAAAACGTTTATTTCATTGTCATTGTATAATATGTCAGTACGAGAATCAACTGTAATGTGTATAATATATTTAAAGACTGCTTTATCGTGTTTATTGATCGTTCAAAACCGGTCATCCCAGCTTTTTTTATTATAATGTATACTGTACGGCGTATGGTGTTTGTATCATACAATGCAAGCAATACTGCTGGATCATCTGTAGTTTCTTCATATTAAAATCCGTCGAGTATCATATCATGTTTTTATCGTTCATTGGTTGCATTTCAATATTTATATTCCTTTATTATTATTTTTTTAAGTCTAAAGTATAATAAGTTTAGAGCATCAAGACATACCGTCTATGCCAAGAAAAAATATTATTACACACCAGGGTAAGAGTTACAAACGATTGCAGTTGTATTATACTGATTATTACAGTCCTTTTATTATAGCACTTTATATGGAATTTTCAACAAATAAAATAGTAAATTACATTTTCGGGCACTATAACACTTAAGTGCGCCAAACATGTAAAAATGAAAAAGATACATTTGGATGAGACGACTAAATCAATAGGGTAGAATAATCCATCATTCTAATAAATGGGTGACTTTTCAACAACAATTAGTGCATAACAGGTGGTACAAAATAGAAGAATTGTAACCGGACCGGGGGTAACTATGCTTTATCATCAGAAGCACAACACAACTTGCTTGCTGCATTTACTCTTGTATTTATTCAAAATAAAGTATAAAGAAGTTAAACTACAGCTGCTGGAGCAGTATTGCGTTCTCACTATATACAGTTAGTTAGTCCTTTATTTAAGGCAAGTGACCAAATGCCAAAACAGTACAAAACAGCACAATGCAAAACATTTTAAAAATAAAGCTGTGGTCACCGCCTTGGAACGGTCAATGGGTTTAAACCGGTTTTAGAACGCTCAACCTCAAATTCCGCCCAGCAATATTCATGATACATATAAGTTTAAATAAAATTGAACATCATAGCATTGCGTCATTATTCGATGATTAATATAATAAGTCTCATTATTCACATCGTCCTTTATGTTCCTCCTTCCTCTCTTCTATCCTCTGCCTTTTCCGAACTCTATCCGATCCCAAACTCATTGTTGTATAACTTGTTTCTAACTTATTTCCAACTTACTCTTTAACTTCTAACTTATTTCAAACTTACTCTCTAACTGTTTCTTCCGAACATCTCACTGACTTTCGCCCCTTTCGAAACCCTTTCAACCCTTTCTCGCCCACACACATCACTGACCGATCATATCTATCTCTTATCCACCAATCATACATGACCTAACTTCCTTACTTCTATAAGACTGTAAATAATTAGCACCTAGTCTAAGAAACTTTAGATTATTAGTCACAGTCACTATTTATAGCTAGAGCTGATAATCATACACTCTGCATCATGAGTGTGAATTCAACATGAAAATACTTCTAAGACTGTAACTAACACAATGTAATTTCAAGTCAGGGCGACAAGCGATTGTAATAACGTAATAACTCTATTACAATGGAGTTTGTGTGAGAACACATTTTTTTGTCATTGATAGGTCGTATTACCTTATTAAGATAGGTATATGATCTGCTACCCTCACCAGCTAACCAACATAGATGGGGAATACAAGACAGCCCATCATGTCAACTGTGTATCAGAACTTGAAGCATGAAGCACATACTATCGTAATGCAGCACAGCACTCACGCAAGGCATATATAGGTGGCGCAATGACCAAGTACTTCGAGAGATGGCAGACATTCTTGAAAGACAGCGAATGAAGAAGAGAAAACAGTCACAACCAAAAAACATCCACTTCGTCAAGGAAGGCCAGCCAGCACCTTAAGGCAAAATAACAACATCTTCAGTACTTGACGAAGCTGACAATTGGAAAATGGCTGTAGACCTACAGAAGAATCTTGTCTGTTCAGAGGTAGTACAAACCAATCTCAGACCCGACATTGTCATCTGGTCCAACACTGCAAAGCACCTTGTGATGATTGAATTGACAATCGCTTGGGAAACAAGGTGTGAAGAAGCCTTTGAAAGGCAGAAAACCAAGTACTCTGATCTCATGGACCAATGCAGACAACGAGGCTGTTCCCTGTTGAAATAGGAGCAAGGAGATTGCCAGCCAACTCACTATGGAAGATGCTGGGCGCCTTGGGACTCAACGGCCATGACAGAAGGACTGCTGTGGGCAGACTAGAGCGATCAACTGAAAGGGCATCCAGTTTGCTATGGTCTTGAAGAGATGAGAGGAACTGGAAGTCAGTCAGCAACACGTAGTGGACTGATCACCACTGCGGACCCACCTACCGGAGAGTGTACCAGGATTTAAGGGTCGAAACACTTGTTGATTGGTGGATCCTGGCTGATGATGTTGGTGACTGATGCAGCTACACCACTGTATTATACACATTTCTACGTCAGAGAAGATCTGATGGCTTCCAGGAAAGACTGGATGGCAACCGAGAATATAACGGTGACTCTGGAAAGACAGATGATCACCAGGAATAGACTGGGACGGGGCATAATGGGTTGGCATCCCCCAGCATGCAGCCTTCGTGAGAGTGTAGCCCACATACAGCAGCTACAGACTCACTAACAGAAGAATACGGCTATTTCTACCGACGCTGACTGGAACACCGGCAGAAGTAAGATGTAAGTGCGGGAAAATCTGTATGAACCTCAGGGGTGTACGGATTCACCAGGCAAAATCGGCATGTGGTCAAAAGGCAACCCAGAAGCAGCGCACAAGTTTAATCCTTGGTGAGACGCAGGAGGACACTAGTCAGGAGGCTACCCACAAAACTAGAGACCTCTCTGCAGATGAGATGCTATCTGACAGCACACAGATTTCTGATGAATCCCAGATTGATCCTCTCCTTGATTTACTTCAAACCCAAGATGACCCTGAGCCAGTAAAAGAAGTACCGCATAAGACCCCACCAGCAACTCCAGAATAGGAAAAGAGACCAAGAATAGAGTGGCCAAAGACTTCGAATAGAAAGGCATGGACAGACTTTGATCACGAGCTAGAGCTTATCCTGGAAGGAACTCTTCAAGTGTCAGTTGAGAGAAAACTAGTGCCCATGACAAGCCTAATTTACACAGTTGGCAAAGAGCGATATGGAGTGTAAGTACCCAAACATCCCAAACCGTCAAGTCAACCCAACAGGAGAGAGGCAGATACAGGCCATTAGACAAGAGCTTAAGAAACTGAAAAAGGCATATAGAAACGCCAAAGACGAGGATAAACTTGGATTGCAAGAGCTTGCAGATAAAGCAACTGAACTCAGGAAGGCAGAGACAGCAAGAAAAAATAGACGAAAGAGAGCAAAAAAAGGACTGCATTTATAGCCAATCCATACAAGCTCTCCAAAAAGTTGCTAGACAAGGAGAAATCAGGCATCCTCAACAGCTCAATGGAGGAGATACAAAACCACCTGAGGGATACACACTCTGACACCAGAAGAGATGACCCTTTGGGCCCATGTGCACACATCATGCCTGAACCAGCTCCAACTATAGCAATTGACAGTAAAGAACCCACCCTGGCTGATGTGAAAGATGTAGTGAAGAAAGCTAGAGCTGGATCTGCCCCAGGACCTAATGGAATACCATATACGGTCTACAAGATGTGCCCAAGAATGCTTCGTTGCACTTGGCGCCTAATTAAGGAGGTATGGAGAAAAGGATAGGTACCGGAGTGCTGGCAGAAAACAGAAGGCCTATTTGTTCCTTAGGAAACCAACTCGCACAACATTTGCCAGTTCAGGACCATATCACTTCTAAATGTGGAAGGCAAGATCTTCTTTGCTGTCCTCGCTAGAAGAGTGACCACATACCTTATTGCTAACAAATATGTGGATACTTTAATCCAAAACGGAGGTGTGCCTGGATTTTCTGGTTGTGTAGAACACACAAGCGCTTTAAGCCAGATGATACGTGAAGCGAAAGTTAACCAACAGGATTTGACGGTAGTATGGCTAGACGTAGCCAATGCATACGGCTCCATACCACACCAGCTGATACAAAGAGCACTGGATCATTTTACCTAATAGGACATGTACAGAACATTGTCCTTGGGTACCTGTACATCATCCAGCTACGTTTTTCAGTGGGAGAAAAGGCAACAGAGTGGCAGAGGCTTGAGAAGGGAATCATTACTGGCTGCACTATTTCCGTTGTCCTATCTGTCATGGGCATGAATCTCATCCTGAATGCTGCCAAGAAGGAAACCCGTGGACCAAAAACAGCGTCAGGGATCTAACTACCAAGCAACAGGAACTTCATTGATGACTTAAATATAACAACCCAAACACATGTGCAGGCTAGATGGGTCCTCTCATCTCTTGAGAGTACAACATCCTAAGCAAGAATGAAATTAAAGCCAAAGAAATCCAGAAGCCTTATCATCAAGAAAGGCCAGTAAACTAAGAAGTTAAACCTCCAGATACAGGGAGAAGACATACCATCTATCATGGATAGTCCAATCAAGTGCCTGGGCAAGTGGTATGAAGCCAGCCTCAACGACACAAATAATGTACGGCGCATCAAAGACAAGCTAAATGAAGGATTGAAACAAATAGATAGGTCTTGGCTACCAGGGAAATTCAAGGCATGGTTGTTTCAACACGGACTACTACCTCACCTGATGTGGCCACTTATGTTGTATGAGATAGCAACATCAACAGTGGAGGGCCTAGAAAGAATCATCAGCAGACATCTTCGTAGATGGTTAGGGGTACCACCAAGCTTTACAAACATAGGTCTTTATGGAAGATCCAATCAGCTACCACTCCCGCTCTCATCATAAGTGGAGGAGTTCAATGTATCAAAGGCACGGCTGGTGGTAACTCTGAAAGAATCCCGTGATGATATGATCAGGAAAGCTGGCATAGAGACAAGAACAAAGAACAAGAAGAAAGTGGTCAGCCAGCCAGGCAGTGACCCAGGCAGAAAGTAGACTGAGGCAGAAAGACATTGTTGGAATAACCAATAGTGGGCGCAAAGGTCTTGGAATCTCAACATGTCCTAGATGGAGCCAAGCAGCCAGCGGAGAAAAAAATGGTAGTAGATGAAGTGCGGAAGATGGAAGAACAGGAAAGAAGATCTAGAGCAGTAGCCATGGGTTTACAGGGAGCATGGACAACATGGGACACCACACCAAGAAAGATGACAAAGGACCAGATCTGGAAGTATGAGCCTTCGCGAATCAGCTTCTTATTGCGGTCGGTATATGATCTACCCTCACAAGCTAAACTATACAGATAGGGAATACACGACAGCTCATCATGTCAACTGTGTAACAGAACTGGAAGCATGGAGCACATACTATCGTCATGCAGCACAGCACTCACGCAAGGCAGACAAAGATGGCGCCATGACCAAGTACTTCAAGAGATGGCAGACATTCTTGAAAGACAGCGAATGCAGAAGAGAAAACAGCCACAGCCAAAAACCATCCACTTCGTCAAGGAAGGCCAGCCAACACCTTAAGGCAAAATAACAACATCGTCAGTACTTGACAAAGCTGACAATTGGAAAATGGATGTCCACCTACAGAAGAAGTTGTCTTTCCAGAGGTAGTACAAACTAATCTCAGACCCGACATTGTCATCTGGTCCAACACTGCAGAGCACCTTGTGATGATTGAATTGACAATCGCTTGGGAAACAAGTTGTGAAGAAGCCTATCAAAGGAAGAAAACCAAGTACTCTGATCTCATGGACCAATGCAGACAACAAAGATGGAGAACCTGGCTGTTCCCTGTTGAAAAAGAAGCAAGGGGGTTCCCAGCCAACTCACTATGGAAGATGCTGGGCGCCATGGGACTCAACGGCCATGAGAGAAGCATTGCTGTGGGCAGACTAGAGCGATCAGCTGAAAGAGCATCCAGTTTGCTATGGTATCGAAGAGATGAGAGGAACTGGAAGTCAGTCACCAACACGTAGTAGACGGATCACCACTGCGGACCCACCACCCGGAGAGTGTACCAGGATTGAAGGGTCGAAACACTTGTTGATTGGTGGATCCTTTCTGATGGTGTTGATGACTGATGCAGTGACACCACTGTATTACACACATTTATAAACATGTATACACTATATTTTGCAATATTCTGTGTTTGAAAATGCTATCAGATGCAATGTTAAGCCAAGAAATAAGTTTATTACACTTTCGGGCGTTTTAAGAATTCAGGGCGACACGCGTAATTGCGTGTTATGGTGCGGAAAATAATTGCGATATACTGAAATTAAAAATGTGTTCCGACCGCGAGCTGATATATTTAATAGAACAGACGTACGGGTTGAAGAATGGATCGTGCTCTACCAACGAAAACAATTGCTTTATGTAAGAACCTTTTTATAATTCAATACGAATTTAATCTTCTACATCAGTAGGCATATCAATTTAAACTTACAAATCCCTTGTCGCGTACTTATTTTGCAAACATTGTTTGTATACATTTACTATTGCTGTACGTATTATAATTCCATGTTATATATTTAGGTCAGACTCAGGATGCTGCTCCCAAGCGGGGAGCGACTGTTTGAAGGACTTCGCACAAAGCCATGCATACGACTTACATCGCCTTTGCTCTGGCAAATCAAATTGTCAAACACCGGCTGCCGGAAACTTGAACTGTAATGGAAATCCGGAATGGTCTACTTATGCGAAGATTTCTTTCTCCTGTACACGTGGTGAGAATTTACGTCGGTTGTATTTGTTATATTGTACACAAACAGATGCAAAAAAACCAATGATATGGTGCTTGTTTATGAAATCATGTATGATAATTAATTTTGAATGCCGATTCATCTAACTCTAAAATACTTTCCGCCTTTAATGCGTATTCAGATTATCAAAATATTTACGATTTATGTTATAACGGTATTTAAGCTTCATGCTGTGGTGCATTTTTGAGATCACGCTATCGTCGAAAAGGAATCAGCCCACATTATATTTGACAAGCAGGATTTTTCATCAAACAACCACTCGTTTTGCTCATGTAACGTGGCATCTAGTGAGAATTTGATTGTTACTGTCGTTGACGTCCGGTTGGAAAGGTTTCACACAACAAAATCAACAACGAATTGCTCTTCCACAAGGCTTGGCAGTTTTCCACAGATCCAGACCCCTATTGTAAGTACAAGCATATTAGACGACTATGCAAACTTTGTGTACAAACGAACCGTCAACACGACTATCCGTAATTTGCGTTTAGAATTAAACGATCTCTTCAAATTGGACGCATATGACTCGCCTGTGTATGTTTGGATTTTGGTTACAGGTAACACAAGCCAAACGAATTTCGCATACTGTCACATGCATACTTATTGTTTTGTTATAATGTTTTGAACTGCATTTGAGGAAGTTGTAAAGAATCGCGAAATAAGAATTATGAGTTATACATATGTATAGTAATTCTATGAAGTTTTTAAAATGTTTTCTCTTTTTTACTAGCACGCAATAATGCAAATGTTAAAGTAACGTGCGATACTATAACGTACGCATCGCTTATAACAACACCTACACACACAACGACGACGAAGGGAGACAACAACAACAGAAACACAAACAACAATAAAAAAAACAGAAGAATTCACAACAACAACAAGTCAAACAGACGTAATCTTTACGAAAACTACTACTGGTTTTGCAACAGCAAGCGTAAACGAAAGTCCATCAATCGGTTCAACCGAAGTAGTTTTTACTCAAATATCCAGTTCAACAACCGGTATGACGACAATAGACTCACCAAAACAAAACGAAACCACGAATGATTCGACGGTTAGAACAACGAGAACAGCTAATCAACATTCAGTTTCATCTACTACAGAAAACAGTCGTATGGATAAACTCTATAATACGAGATATTACGCATTAGACAATGAAATATAAGGACAAATGAAACTTCAGAAAAAGAATCACGAGAGAAATGTTCATCAAAATATGATGGTCTCTTATTAAAGGCACGCAACCAATTGTTTATTCAATCCAGGGCATAGCATACCGTAAATATTTTCGAATTAGTAAAGTTCGGGCCACCGCCTTGAAAACGACTATGCAAAGTATTGGCGGAGATGGCTAAACCAGTTTGACGGAATGCCTTATAATGAACTCAAATACATGTATTGATTTCTTGATAGTTTTGATACTCTTATTTATACATGCGTGACGGTTTGTTAATTCAATGATTGTATGTGTTTAAGCTAATGATGCCGGAACGCCGAATACTGTGTTAATTGTCGGGGTCGTTGCAGCAGGTCTTGTTGTGCTAGTGATTGCAGTAGCACTTGTCTGCATTATAAGGTTCAAAAGGTATTATGAACATTTACATTTCCATTGCAATATGTATTACAATCATAATGCATCGCAATTAAGTCAAATACGTAAATGTTGATATCTATCGCATTGTATTTAATGTTTAATTACGTTTAAAGCAGTCCTATACAAAAGAAACACTCGGTCTTCGAACAATGTATATGCTATATAACACTCTTTATTAGACATAACTCGAATAGCATCGATTTCATCAATGGTATTATTTCAGACGCTTAAAACGCCCCAATACGATACCAGAAATTCCGAAAAGAGACACAGACACAGGTGACTATGCTGTTATCCCATGCGACATAAATTCATCTGCACATACGGGTTATATTTACGATAATAATGTTAGTAGAAGAAGTAAAGTGGCCGAGGAAAATGATTCAGGAAACACACGCATACCAGGAGAAACATTACGCAATGAAGATAATGGTCAGACCAAACCGGTCCTTAAAATACTTCATTCGGATAATACTTTCATAACATGTATGAAAGCAAGTTCTTCAGAAGATCAATATCAACTTCCAATTAACACACATTGCAAAAACATGAAGCCTGTAGATGAGCAACGACCAGTTAGCAATCTTGTAGACCAGAAACAGCAAATGGACATGCTATTTTCTGACGATTTGGAATATTATATTGAACCAATGTCAGACTTTAATAAGCCTAAGCCTTGCATTCAAATGACGTCCTTACCGTTGCTAAATTAAGTAATACTCAACATGCAAACTACGAACCAAACCAAACAGATTAGCAACGGGTTGAGCGCCACATCCAATTTCCCCACAATTCCACGCAAAAAAGACAACTGATGATAATATACGTGTTTGTATGCACAGACGCGATGCTCCAATATTAAGCATCCTTGCGTTAAGAGTGCTTCATCCTCTGTGCCAAGTGCCAATTCAGTATACGAGAAACAATATACACTTTCCTTAACCAAGACCCTGTGCTGATCAAAACTGGCTTAAAATATATATGAGATTTGTATTATTACTAAAAAAATAAACGACTTTAAGTTTAACAATTTTGGTGTTAAGGCAGATGTAACCAACAGTGTAGCTGTCGTCATAATCCGGTTTGTCTTGGGTTATTTTAATTAAACATTTACTGGTACTGGTATGAACTTAAATCAAGTGTGCATTGCATATGTATCCGCATTGATCGCATATCACATTCGGTGACCATATTGACTTCTTGCTTTATTTGTTTTTAGGCTACCGATGTTTATCATAATATATATATCATGCACATTATTGTATTTGTGTAATCAGTATTTTCAGTGGCTTTTACCTAGGGAATCGTGTTTGTTTTCCCAAGTCTACAGCGTTTTTTGTTGTAAGGATCCTAACATTATATGTAATCATATTATCGCGTTTTACTCAATGCATGTCGCAGGTGCTCTCCATTGCATATGCGCAAATAAGCAATACATGGTGTAATAGCAAGCACTTGTCAAGTCAAGTATATTACATTTTATTTACAGTGTCGGTAAAAACCATGCACTACTGATAGTTACAACATGCCTAAGATATAATTTATTACCCTGACAAAATTAGGTCCTATCTAAAATCCACTGAAAATTATAACACATAAACTCGCAAATGAATTGTATTAGTTTCATTTATGATATAACTTGGTATTTGGGAGTAAATAAAATTTGCTGAAAGCTTCCAAGACATTTCTTTCAACCCGCAAAATGAATTATATTAGTTTAAGATATGATATAATTTGGTTTTAGGAGTATTCAATATTCTGAAAGCTTCCAAGACATTGCTTTAATGTAATTCTATTTTCTTCCATATGATTTAATTAAAATCCGTCAATTGATGCAGTTATTTTTCGTTCTCAAGAATTTTGACAATATCGAATTCTACAATTCAAGCATGTAAATGGTATTTTCATATTCGTAGATATACTTCTGCAATAAGTAGTTATATTATACCTCGAGGTATACAAATATATTGGTATTCACAAATATGTAAAAATACAACACCAAGTTAAGAGCATTAAGTAAGACCTGTTTTGCAATTTAAATCAATTTTTAAGGCAATGTACTGTTCGATGGACTCTAAACTTCCCAGATTACCGATGGGTGGTGTTTCCTTTCCGTCCACAGTTAACCTACTTTAAGTTTTGACAAACTATGTAAAGAGTTCAAGGTAACTCGATACATACTTTATCCTGCTAAGATCTAAATCAAATCACAGTTTGTAGATGACAATATTACTATATTCAGTAGACTATCATTTTGTTCGAAAAAAATAAATACAAAAACAACCCAGGTCTTTTGCAAAACTACCTATTGATAACTAGATATATTTAAATGATTCCAATCGTGTATTTCTATAACAATGTATTAAAGTTACATCTACTATTATTCAGGCCCATGAATGGGTATAGAGTTATTAGGTTAGGTACTTTGCATATTTTTAATATGATATGATATACCTTTTTTATATCACATACAATGCCATAACAAAATCTATAGCACATGATAATGACACGTGTTCGAGCGGAAAATAAGCGGGATGACATACGGGCGAGGGGAACAACACAATGACAGAGGTCTATCTGACTAAAATATGTCATGTATATAATAAGCGCTATTTTTTTCAGTTTTCATCTTATTACCGAATGTTTCAAAGGGTAATATCTAATTGATAAACAAACTGTTAAACGATCTCATTCCTAGCAGCTGACGTCTAAATCAACATGTTATTATTCGTCTTCCATAATTTCGTAACTATACAGCATATCAATTCTTTTGAAAAGGCGCCGTGAAATTATGCAAACGGATGAATCTTATCGCAACGACCGTTTGCGGTGTTTGCTTATTGTTTGTATTCACTTGATGAGATGTGTAATAATCTCTTAGATCATGGTTAATTAATACCAGTGGGAACTTTACCTCTATATGCATCCACGATATGATCGCAAGGTAGCACTTATTTGATGTTCAGTAGTATTTGAGGTATACTTAGTGTGCATATGATGTATTCCACGTTATTTATAAATGAGACATGTATGGATATAGAATAAAAACGTATTTCTTGTTTTGAAACGTGCGCTCATGTGTTTGTGTTTGTGAAGAAACACTCTAATTGTAAAGGCAGTAAAGATAAACTATTACTTTATATTGATTATGGTATATATGATAAAATTTGAACAAAAATAACAAACAAAGAAATCGATAATTGCGCATATGATAAAATTTAAACAAAAATAACAAACAAAGAAATAAGTTATTGCGCACAATATCAAATACTAATAATTGATACATATACATATTTAAAGTGAAGTAAATGTAGTCGGTTTGGGAGTGGGGGCACATGGCAAATCAACTCAATGGAGGTTTATGTCCATTTTATTGTAGACATCGACCAATATAATCAATGACGGAAAATACCTAAACAAAACAGAGACAATAGTTTACAAACAGAACAACACAAGCGATACTACAAAATATGAATAAAATGAAAATCACAATAAGTCAACTAATTCACGTACATTTCATAATGCAAAAATACACAATGTTCAATACATGAAAACTGTTAAACAACTCACCATGTTGGAATAAACCCACGAGAATGGACTTGCGTCAACTAGGCGGTCTTGGCAAATGCAAGCATGGTCAGTATTGCCATAATGAAATCATCAGTTACATTTGAATGAACAATGAAAATCTTGCATCGGATCAAATCATTATTATGATTGCACATAAAAACTAATGAATCAGCCTGCATGGGTGAACGAACACTAGAGAGAGGACAGAATTTCCACAAAAAGTTAAATATGTATTATATGAAAAAGGAAATAATAAATTGACCTGTACTACATACAGAAAACTATAAATTAAAACAAAATAACAGATATGTGATTTTGAAAATATAATTTCGAATAGTTAATGCGTCCTTTACATTTTAATTTACATATATAATTTCAATTGTACATGTTGATGTCAATAAACTATGGAACTAACTAACAGATGAATTCATGTAGTAACTACGTTTAATGTATTTTGTCGTAGTAAAAGGTAGCATGGACAATCACAAATGAAGTTGAATTAATAATCCATGCCCCGTAGACTTTGTGATAATAAAGTTAAGAAGCATTTATAGTCTAAAGGATTTTGTACAATTATTAACATATCTAGAACAGATATGATATTCATATTGCCAAACCATTCCTGTTTAAAGGTGTCAATACGTCTGCTTTTAAATTCTTATATAAAAGCATGACTATTCGTTGTATTCGTAGTTTCAAAAATGTTGGAACATCATTATTCGTTTAACAATTAATTAACATTTGCAACTTTTTAAAATCATTCAAGGCTTGAATAAACACAGTTTGTTTTATAGCCTAACTAACCATATAATATAGCATAACATGTATTCGGTAACTTGTATATTTTACAATTTTTTTCAAAATTTTAGATGAATGCGTTCGATCTTGTCTGATCAGAGGCATAGCATCAAGAATGATCCAACAAACGAATCAAACAACTGATAAAATAATTTGAGCGAAAGAGCATTACTTTTGTTTTTGAACTTTAACCCCCAAGAATTACAATACAGGTAAAGGTTATCTAAACGAGTATGTACTTCTTCTGGTTATTAACCTAAAAGGTTAGAATGAAAAGAAGGCAATGTCGTCTATACGCCAGAAAATATGCTATATTGTAAAAAAGTCCCAAATCTTTTTCAAAATGAGAAAAATGGATCGACTGCATTATATCCCCTTATCTTAGACCGACAGTATACCTAAAGTATTCGGAATATGTTGTAAACTACTTAACACAAGATTTAACATTCTCATACATATTAAAATGTTAAATATATGCTAACAAAATATTTAAGCAAATCAACGTATACTCCTATTTCCAAGAATAATAATAATAACACGTTTTATAACACAATACAACGTAAGTGCTATGATATTACATTCGCCGTAATAAAACTCCAAATACTTCTTTGAAACAAAGTAACATGGCTTGTAAATCGCTGTAATTGCAGTAATATTTAGGAATTCAGGACTAAGTTGTTCCCCATTAGCATAATCTTTATAGTTGAAACCATAAAGAAAGTGGCAAATGAGTACCGCAATGACGATCAAGGTCACGCCGCATGCTAAGTTACAGCTCTTCACGGTTAACATATTTCGCCAAAACACTGGAGCCCTTAACGCCAACGTTCTTTCCGTAGTAATAAGACCTATTATCCAAGAAGAGAAGGCTTCAGCTGTGTACCCAACGAACCAAGTTGTCCTACAGAGAACGTATACCACATACACACGCTTGTTTTCATTTAAATTAATGAAAGTATACAAAACAAAACACATATCATAAACAGTTAAACAACGTTTTCCAAATCAAATATGTGCATCCTAAATTTAAGCATTATTTTCACAAAACAATTCGAAGCATTTGTTGAAAATAGTTGTAAACAACGTAGAAAAACAACGTACAAGCGTTATACCTAAATAAATACTTTCATCATCAATAAAGCCTGTTTTATGCAGAGGAATAATAAGTCCTTTCCGTCAAATTAATGGGAAACAAGCCAAAACACTAAAGTACTATTGCCAATTACACAAATAGTTGGATAAAATATAAATGCTTTCAATAAGGTGAGTTCAGGAGTAACCCTTTTCGCGAATGAGACCACGAACGTTTGCGTTTATTTATCAATGACAGCGCAGCTCCAGTCCAGACTTAATTTCTGCAAGCTAATGTGGTGCTGAAATGGCCCCATATGGCAGAAAACCCACTTTCGCATGACGCGGTTAATGTATAGTTCAGTCTAAATTGTGACATATGTGTAGTCTCTTAAACGCTTGTCTCGTCTGGAGAACGATTTTCTTCCATTCGTTTTTGAACAGCGTTCCGGAAACGAAGTAAAATAAAAAGTTCACTGCAAAATTTAAATACAACAGTGAATGTGTAACCGCTCGTGTAAGCTGAAGAATGGAAGTCACTTTGGGTGATACATCCTCAAGGATTACTTGGAAAACGGCTAACGGAATGTATGAAAGTATCCAAAACGTGCAGATACAAAACAAAAGTCGCGTTGCATGTTGGCCTCTTTTGTCCTTAACAGCCATTGGCTTCCGAAAATTTTCTTGGAGTTTTTGCAGTTTCTTCTTCTTAGAATCCGATTTTGTTATTGATAAATCATGTTTATTTACATAACCGTCTCTTGTTGGTTTCGTATGTGACGTGGAAATGTCCGTCATACGTTGAATTTCGTATATTTCTGAATTAGTTATATCCACCATTTCACATTTCACATTTGCGCTGTAAGGTTTGCTTCGTTCAAATCAGTTGACGAATTACAGGTGACGTCAGTTAATCTTCCATGATTGCCCGCTCTTGAAGTCAAGGTAAAATCGCTATCCGGTTCCTTGTGATTAGACATACGATATGAAGCCCTTTTTCGCCTTTTTAAAACTATAACCATCGCTATATTAACCTTTCCAAGAATAATAATAACAATTGTTATAACACAATACAACGTTAGTGCTATGATATTACATTCGCCGTAATAAAACTCCATTTACTTCTTCGAAACAAAGTAACATGGCTTGTAAATCGCTGTAATTGCAGTCATATTTAGGAATTCAGGACTAAGTTGTTCCCCATTAGCATAATCTTCATAGTCGAAACCATAAAGAAAGTGGCAAATGAGTACCGCAATGACGATCAAGGTCACGCCGCATGCTAAGTTACAGCTCTTCACGGTTAACATATTTCGCCAAAACACTGGAGCCCTTAACGCCAACGTTCTTTCCGTAGTAATAAGACCTATTATCCAAGAAGAGAAGGCTTCAGCTGTGTGTGTACCCAACGAACCAAGTTGTCCTACAGAGAACGTATACCACATACACACGTTTGTTTTCATTTAAATTAATGAAAGCATACAAAACAAAACACATATCATAAACAGTTAAACAACGTTTTCCAAATCAAATATGTGCATCCTAAATTTAAGCATTATATTCACAAAACAATTCGAAGCATTTGTTGAAAATAGTTGTAAACAACGTAGAAAAACAACGTACAAGCGTTATACTTAAATAAATACTTACATCATCAATAAAGCCTGTTTTATGCAGAGGAATGATAAGTCCTTTCCGTCAAATTAATGGGAAACAAGCCAAAACACTAAAGTACTATTGCCCATTACACAAATAGTTGGATAAAATATAGATGCTTTCAATAAGGTGAGTTCAGGAGTTACCCTTTTCGCGAATGAGACCACGAACGTTTGCGTTTATTTATCAATGACAGCGCAGCTCCAGTCCAGACTTAATTTCTGCAAGCTAATGTGGTGCTGAAATGGCCCCATATGGCAGAAAACCCACTTTCGCATGACGCGGTTAATGTATAGTTCAGTCTAAATTGTGACATATGTGTAGTCTCTTAAACGCTTGTCTCGTCTGGAGAACGATTTTCTTCCATTCGGTTTTGAACAGCGTTCCGGAAACGAAGTAAAATAAAAAGTTCACTGCAAAATGTAAATACAACAGTGAATGTGTAACCGCTCGTGTAAGCTGAAGAATGGAAGTCACTTTGGGTGATACATCCTCAAGGATAACTTGGAAAACGGCTAACGGAATGTATGAAAGTTTCCAAAACGTGCAGATACAAAACAAAAGTCGCGTTGCATGTTGGCCTCTTTTGTCCTTAACAGCCATTGGCTTCCGAAACTTTTCTTGGAGTTTTTGCAGTTTCTTCTTCTTAGAATCCGATTTTGTTATTGATAAATCATGTTTATTTACATAACCGTCTCTTGCTGGTTTCGTATGCGACGTGGAAATGTCCGTCATACGTTGAATTTCGTATATTTCTGAATTAGTTATATCCACCATTTCACATTTCGTATTTTGCACTGTAAGGTTTGCTTCGTTCAAATCAGTTGACGAATTACAGGTGACGTCAGTTGATCTTCCATTATCGCCCGCTCTTGAAGTCAAGGTAAAATCGCTATCCGGTTCCTTGTGATCAGACATACGATATGAAGCCCTTTTTCGTCTTTTTAAAACTATAACCATCGCTATATTAACATTTCCAAGAATAATAATAACAATTGTTATAACACAATACAACGTTAGTGCTATGATATTACATTTGCCGTAATAAAACTCCATATACTTCTTTGAAACAAACTAACATGGCTTGTAAATCGCTGAAATTGCAGTAATATTTAGGAATTCAGGACTAAGTTGTTCCCCATTAGTATAATCTTCATAGTCGAAACCATAAAGAAAGTGGCAAATGAGTACCGTAATGACGATCAAGGTCACGCCGCATGCTAAATTACAGCTCTTCACGGTTAACATATTTCGCCAAAACGCTGGAGCCCTTAACGCCAACGTTCTTTCCGTAGTAATAAGAACTAATATACAAGAAGAGAATTGGCTTCAGCTGTGTACCCAACGAACCAAGTTGTCCTACAGAGAACGTCGCCATGTTCGAGAAAGGTGTACCCGTTTAACGCAAACAGGACGTTGTCAAGAGCCAACGTCCAAAGAAACGCTGAGTCGCTCACTGCAAGAAACACTAGCAATATATTTCTGGGGAATCGTCGCAGATTTAGTCGTTTCAGGATGATACCGTTAAGCAGATTGCCGATCGTTCCAATAGAAATGCGAAACCCCGGCACAATGCGCCAAATCCAGCGCGCTATTTGGCATTCCAGAAAGTTGTACGATTCACAGGAAACGACAGATTTCACCGCAGTCGTGTTCATAACTGCGTCTAGAACAACATGAATTTATTCTGTTATGCTGAATGCAACGCATCATCCGCGAGAAAGGTTGAACTTCCTATTTAAATAAAATACTGATTTCCCAATAGGAATTAAAGTTTCAGTCACTATAATGTGTGCATCCCCAGAGAAATATTGATACAATTTGCGATTTAAATGCTCAATACTTTTTATAACTTAACGGGTTGGACATGTACTTGTAGTGCTTTATTCAGAATGTTCATGCTTGGCTTTATTCATTTACGTAAAGGACATGTGCACCTAAATTTACAAGACCTACTTTTGTTAAACACAACGAAGTTGTGAAGTCTCACAGCATCTATTTTAGAGGCAACAAGGCCCATAACTTAACCAAAAATCGATGGACCAAAACGAATCTCATGTAGGTAGACTCAATAAAAACAATCAGCTCAACAACTGAAAGCTTGGCATAAAAAAAAACTCCGGGAACAAAAATTATAAACATATAATTGCTAAGTCAAGGGCCCATAACTTCTCTAAAAATTAATGAACCTTAAGGAATTTCACACTTAATCTGTAGGTAATGTAGGTAAACTCAAATACCGAATAGAAGCTCAATATCTGGATGGGTTGCGTAAAAACATATGGGAAATGGTTACAAGAGATAAAAGATTTAAGTCAAAGGCCCATTACTTCGCCAAAAGTAAATGGACCGCACACAAATTTTACACTTGTTCTGTTGTTCATAACGGTAGACTCACAAACCAAAAATAAGCTCATAATCTACAAGAGTTGCGTTTAAAAAACTCCGGAAAACGTTATTAAAGTGAAACCCCTATAACTACGGCAAAAATCATTGGACCGAAACATATTTCACACTTCATCTGTAGTTTATTTAGGTAGACTCACATACACTAATCAACTCAGTATCGGAAATCGCTGCTAAACATCCTCCGGAAAATCGCTATTAAAAAGAACAATTCCAAAGCCCATAACTTCGCCTGAAATCAATAGACCTGAACAAACTTTAAAATGTGAACGCGTTGAGTAAACAACATCCGGAAAACGGTTAATTTAGAGAACATATCTGTGTCAACTTTTGTCTCAAATAGAAGCTTCTACATTGGATAATAAAAACATTAGTTCCCTTATCAAAGATAGACATTGTATACATGGGGACTTTTCTAACGTGTGCAAGATAACGATACAATCATTCATCCGTAGCAATCGGGCGCTTTTCCACGTGGCGTAGGTGTGGTTTTATCTTTTTGCACGTGATAATGGTGACATGCGATATGATTCTAATGTTATTTCATTTGTTTTTCATTTAAGGTGGGTAGAAACACCAGGAAAACATAACATTAATTTAAAATTCAATATGTCTCGTATAAAATTTAAAGTGCGCAATCGGCATGTTGCCGGCTATCTTCCCCACTTGCTGAAGCATCCAATCGTCACGGATGAATGAGTTTGTTGTTTGCCTACACAAACTGTAGTTTTAATGATCGCATGCACAATTTTTAAATCGATCGAAATATTTACTCTTAATTGACATATTTAAGTTTGAAAAATGCTGCGTTCGAAAAGTCACCAAGTGTAGTACAACGCTATTTAATTCCGATTTAATTTACATTTCATCATTTTCGGTGTTTTTTTACACCAGAAAAACATTACATTAATTAGAAAAACAATAGGGCTCGACTGAATATTCATGAGAGCAATGTTGCAAGCCGGTCGGTCATTAAGACGTGTAAGTAAATGCGTTTACTTTCATATTGTTATTTTACGATGTACGATTTTGAGAATTTTACTTTTTCGGTGATTTTTTTGAATTTGTTATGTTTGATATTTTAATGTTGATATATTTCAATTAAAACTACGTTAAGTATTATATATGTGTTGAATAAGTCTGAGTAAATGTTTCAACAAAGTCCGTTCTAAAATAAGGGAGCTATATTGATTTGAATACGTGTTGCGTTAGAAAAGCCTTTAAGTGTACATGTAAAATGCGATTTCGTTTTTATATTGGGAAACAGAGAAGATGATTAGGACATTTTATTTATTTAAAACATATGGACATGAACCTTAAAGGTGACGTTTCAAATTAGAGAGGTATATTTTAATAATTTTCGTTTCGCGACTGACGAAATCAGCAATCCACATCAGGGACGTCACATTCCGCTGGTATAGATTTCTTTCTAAAGAAAGCATTTGTGAACAAAAATCCAGTGTAGGCGTGAAGTGTCGTCCCTGATTAGCACTGGCGATTCTGGGACAACACTTTACGCACATACATTGAGCCAAGTTTGCCAGAACAAAGCTTCATGTAACTAACCTACCATTTACACGTTCACTACTTAAGGTTCATGTAAAAGTTTATACAAGTTAAATATCTCCGTACAGTTAAGTTTGTGATAACGCTTAGGCCACAACAAATGATATGTTGTTTGACAGTTATTGGCTACAAAAATAAGAAGCCAGATCCTTATTCTTTATTCATACCAAATACAGAGCTGGCATTTTCTTACTTAAAACGGAACAAAATGTACCACCTATAAATAAACATAATTGCAAATGTAGGTTGGTTATACAAAACTATTAATTGCAATACTTCTACTGGTATCCCAGTTTCTTTTTCTCGACTGAGTAAGGAAAAGGATCCAGTTCTTATTTCTTAATGCAGTCGAATAAGAAACTGGCATTGTCTTACTTCGAAATAAATTAAATTGAACCAAATTGCACCTCATATAAATGCGTGTCCGTGTATATATAGGTTGGATATTTTAAAAATATATTTATTGCAGTAAATTTCTCCTTTTTTATTGAATGATAACTCAAATCCTTATTTAATATTTGAATAATGAAAAGGGAACGGACATTTCTTACGATATGTGAGCGCGTTTGAGATCAGTTTTTGTAATTAAAAAAGAGGCAATTCGATACAGCTTTCCAGTCAACTAGAGGCATTTTGGCGTATGACTGTTCACAATCGAGACTCTCGCTGTTTTGTAGATCCTACGATCCCTAATTATATGCCGAGGTCGCCGGATGTACCGTTGGCCTGCATAAGAGAGAAAACGCGTATTCGCACTTAAATAATCTCTTAAGAACACACGCGGTTGCAGCTTATATGTAAAACGTTCCGGTGTACTGCAGACATCTGCACCTGTGCTTTCAATGCAGTATTGCCTTGATGGTGACGTATACAAGTGATTTGCAATTTTATAATGTTCCTAACTATGAAAACATGAATATTATTCATTTATCGGGTAGTCGATGCAAAGTTCCAGAACTGTAACAGAAAATTAGATAACAAGATTTTGCATTGAACAAGGCAAACAATAACGAACCTAAAGCTACGCTATGAATCTATGATCCGAACATTATTATGTGAAATTATTGCCCCCGAATAAGAAATTGATAATTAGTTAGTTCCGTTATAGTCTCGCTTTCATTGCGATGTCAGTGACGTTGCGCTGTCCTAAATATTAGTGTTCGGTACAAATACAGAGAGCAACTTTTATGCTTAGATCGGCGTTAGACTGTTGACCATTGAAACTATCGCCGTTTAGATGATCCATATGGTCCCTTATCGTATGCCGAGGCTGGAGGTCGCCGGATGTACCGTTTGTCTGCATGAGTGAAAAATTGCGTTATAGAAAAAATAGAAGCCATGCACATATTTTCGTTTTATTTTCTAGCTGTTATTGACATTTACTGGGTAATAACCTACTATGGCTGATCTTAGCATAACAGTAACGCTTTGTATTAGTTTAGAATGCCAATACTTTGAACATCGTTGTCGTCAATAAAAACGACTGTGCTCAAACGCGCTACCATTAGTAGCCGTAATGGCCTGCATAGTTTTCCTGGTTTGATGGTGATCCGTCCTACGCCGAAGATAGCTCAACAGGTTCCGTATAAAATGTTTTGCATTGATAGATTGTACACTTTGGATCATGTCAATTTACTCTTTAAGTAAGAAAATGCCAGTTCCTTATTCATTATATAAAACGAATAATAAAACTGGTTTATCATTAAATAACATATAGAAAATTAATTGATGTGTTGGTCTTGAGGGGGCATTTTAATTAATTATTTAATGTCCTGTTAATTGCTGATGCGTATCAATTATTGTATAATTGTAAGTGCTTGAAGAGACATTTTCCTGGTATAAAGTCACAAGAAATCGCAATAAATAATTGTTTATATTCAAAGTATTACATTCATGTTAAACTGAAATGGTTGAATTCCTACGATCATTGAATATTAATTGAAACAATTGACGTTTATATACATGTTTACAATCGGTTTAATATCTTTAAATGAAACAGTATGTCCCTTATATCCATCTATTCGAGAGCAATGATTTAGAGGCATGTTATAGACGCGTGATCACTTCTTGGATAAAAAAGTGAGGTAGGATATTACGTCTTTTGTTTTAATTTCCCATTATTCGCCCCCTGTCCGTCCGTGTGCCCGTCATACCGCGTGTCGTCTGTTCGTATGTCCGTCCGAATCTAGATCATTCGATAATTCAAAAAGGACAATGTCTATACAACTTGGTATGTTGATGGTGGTCCTAATTGGAATATGCACGTTATTTAAGTGTGTTTGTCATTAAACACAGTGTGACTGCTATGGTTACAGATGTTATAATTACACAAATAATTTATAACTTAAATCTGTATCCTGTAATAATTATTTGTATGCAAGCTAGGTTGATGAAACGTGGTTTGTGGATAGAGGTCCGTATAGGGAATATGCTTGTTTGTCGGTTTGGTTCTTTCCCTTCGTTCGCCCGTCTGTTCTTCCTGAAAAGTCTTGATATTGCGATAATTTTAAAGTAAGTAATCTACATTGGCGGAAGTAAGTTTGGGAATAGAGAGAAATATGGGACATTAGGCGCGTTATTTCATTTATTGTGTAAGAACAAAATTGTAATTACTATTTTAACAGATATACAGTCAATTTTGTAATAAGAGACCACTCAGGGTAATAAGCAATTGTGGTCTTTTAATAAAATGTTCTTTAACAAAGACAATTCTGGAAGAATGCAGACCTTCCATTTTAAATGTAGGATGGTCTAATTTCACCACAATTATTTGAACTTTTGTAATAAAATCAATCTAAATATGTGGTATGAAAATGTTCGATTTCGTGCATGTTAACTTCATATATCGTGTCAAAATTGCAAGAACATGGGAAAAGTATAAACTCAAATTCATACACTGATTATGTGACAAAACTATCTTGTTTATTATTAAAATTATATTAAATAATCTACATATTAGTTTATTTAAACATATCATTACCTTGCAACTGGACAACTTGAAATAATCCAACAACACAATATGTCCGTTATAAACGATGAATGTGTAAGAATTTCTAACTTATGTTCGGCTTTTATTTACAAATGTACATGGAGTTTGTATACTTTGCCTTTCGCGGAAAAGCCGAGATTAATGCACATGTATTTATTATTTACGAGTAGTTAAGATTGCAAATTGTGATTGAGCATGTGTGAATCACATTCAATATCAGCTTAACCGTTAACACTTGACGATTGGTTAAGCATGTTGATCGATAAGAAAAGGAAGTTAATTTTATCGGCGAGACAGTTTTTTATGGCTTCTCAAAAGAAAGCGGCTCTCATCTGATGACAACAAACTATTAATAACTCGGTGATAAAGTTCCTTAACAGTCAACAGATTTTCCAATTTTACCCCCAATTGGTCGCTAAATCCAAGATACGGCATCATGATACACAAAAATCCGCGGTCGCTGGTCGCGTAAGACAAAAGGCGCTTAATACAATATATAAAAAATGGGGGAGTTCAAAGTGGTCGCATAAGACAAAGGTCGCTTGTACAAGATTGACGGTAAGTGAAAACTGACAATCTTGATTCTGCGACATCTCAAAAAGAACTTTAGCTATGTTGATGGAACACGGTATGTATATAATAATTTCTTCAATTCATCAGATCAAACTTTTTGTTGCTAAGTAACATAACTTATTGAAAACTTAAAACTGAATATTGTCTTGACTAAACAAATAGGTTGCAAAACTTAAGGTGATCCTGTTCCGACTCCGATAACATTGACCCGACAGGTTATAGTATTTTTGTGCATATACTTGTAAATGTATCAAACAGGTATGTCTACAAACGTTAAATTGCGGATGATGGACAAAATCTAAACATAAGAAATACTTGCTATGCAAAAACTGACATGGTAAAACCTCAGACGACGACAGCTTTTCCGCCGGTACGTCCGTCCGTATGTCTGTGTTTCCATACGAATGTGGATGCCGAAACAACACAAAAAGTAATTAAGCTATAAATGATATTTCAGGGTGTTCGTCCAATAATAATTGTGGTCGCTATGGTTACATAAATAAATATATAAAAATTGTCCGAAAATATGGATTCTGCGATTACTCAAAACGTGTTCAAGTGGTTTAATTGTTGAACGTTGGTATGCTGATGAAGGTCCGTATGAGGGGTTTCTTCTAAGATTGTCGTCGATTTTGATACAGAAAAATTGCAATGTGAAAAATAAATGAAACTCGGAATGTTGATAGAGGTTCATATGGGGAATATGCACGTTATTAAATTGTTTCATACATAGGGGGTGCTATGCTAAGAAAACTTAATGCTAAATAACATCTGGATAAGAACAACTCGATAAGCACTTTGGCTGGATTGTTGAACTCGATATATGGATAGAATGCCTTTAGGTAAATATGCACACTATTTCAGTATTTTCGTCAATAGATTTGCGATGAAATTCATGGAGATCTTTTTGTAACTCCGAAAATATTTACACGGTATAAACAAACTCTTGTTCCCCAAAAATCGGTGAAAATCGTTCCAAATCATACAAAGAGTGTGAACACGTCGGGATACGCCGATTGATTCTTACTATTTGCTAGCTACATGTATATACAAATTATATGAATCGGAAACATGTCGAAACTGAAGAGAAAACTCTGACGTGATTAGCAAACAAGCGATATGTTACTAATTTATTGGTTAATTTATTTAATTCCCGATCTGTAACGTATTCATTATAAACAATAATTGCACTTATTCTAGTAAAAAACACAATCTTCTTTAGAAACAAAGTATTTGACATATATTGACTATCATGTGTGGTAACGATATGTTCTTTACACGTATAAATACACGAGTTATTATTCTGAACGAAGTCCGTCGCTAATTGCGTCTTTTGGTTGGGGATATCAGAGTTATATGTTATTTAGATTTTCTATCATCTGTATATTCTCTTAAATACCATTTAAGGCGTTCATCGTTATTTTCTTCAATTTTGTGGATGCATGTTTTTCTTTCAATATTACTTTAGTGTGTTTCAAATTGACACCAAAGCATTTGTATGATTGTGTTGGAATTTTGAGCACAACAGAATGCATTATTTGTGCACCATGTAATGTATCGATTCAATCCAATGTTGTGTTTAACTGGGACATGTATTGCTTGAAGTCTCTGTCAAACAAACAATTGGTCAAAATATATCCGAAGACGGCAATATCAAGTACCATGTACATGAATAAATAACATAGGTACGAGTGACGTTCGTATTCTGAACTCATTTATAAAATATAACATCAACAAAGGTGTCATGTATTTACTTCAAGTAAAAAAAGAATGAAACATAAAATGTAAGCATATTTTTAACACGTTTTATTTAGATGGGTTTGATGATTTTTTTATTAAGAACACGTGCTCTGAATAACTGTTCTACTCAAATCGAATCATTTTAAAGTAAAAATAAGAACACCGTTAGTTCCCTGTAATGAAAAGGAATTTCATCAGATTTTACTATAGATAATGTTGATATATATTTACAAGTGTGTAATTGTATCAAACTTACAATGGATATTCTAATCGAGGCATAACGCTATGTTTTGTGTAAGGGACGTACATCCGATTAGAGGGTGAATCTGGCAACAAACTCTAGTAGGTCTATGGCGAGTAGTTAGACGAATTTAATTGATCATCATTTATATATGGAGTTTGTTTTCATTCACTGTAACACCATATCGATACAGTTTTATGAGTCTTTACAAAAGGTTACAAAAGAGTACTTCGTGATAGTTTGAGTTCCGTTATAGTGATGATTATATCGCACATTTGGCGAACAGTTGCTTGTTTTGAAATAACTTTATAGTTCTATTATGCAAGACGCTTTTCGTGAAATAAAACAAAACTATACATGTTCACTAGACGATTGGAACTGTGTCTGATCGTTTGAAATTGCCACTTTTTATGTTATTATGGTTGTGGATAAACATGTCACTGTTAAGGATTATCAGGGGTTTGAAACTGATGATGATGACTTTTTGCAAACTGTGCGGAGAACCTCCATATACACTAACGAGGCTTAAAACTTTGCTTACGATTTTGCTGCAACCAATTAATATCATGCATCGTTACTGCAGCCAATAAAACCCGCGCAGCATCAAATCATATATATATCATACCAGATGCGACCATGAAGGTTATATGTGGACAGAGCCTATTAAAACAAGGAATATTTTGTTTGTTCAGCCTTTCTGCTGTTGTTTCTTTTAAGGTTCATTTTAGGTTTCGCTATTATTTTTTTATATTTAAATACAAATGCATGACTCTTGCTTTTTTGTATTTTCTGAAATCAACTCGGAAACATTTTAAGATTTTACAAAGTTGACTGACCGATGAAAGCTTCCTACATATTTGTGTGATGTAGCATAGCAAATTACATAAATTTCTGAAGTATATGTTAATTCAAGTAATACGAAATTACATAACATATTACTTCGTGATTGTAACATTTCAAATGGCACATGAGAAGTGAACACATGATACTCATGCATTGGCATGTAGTAAAAAGGCACAATCTTATATTAAGTTTAATTTGTCCTTGATGATGAATATACAACACATTTACTTTCGTTTGAACAGGGGAAGGGGCGCCGAGTAAACCCAAAACCACTTCTCATATATGAAGCATAAATAATGACTTCGAACACTTAGAAAACTCACTCCCTTTAATGTGTAATTTAAGGGACTAATAATCAGATTAAAGAATATCATAATTTAAGAATGGACTTATGAAGGCTAGTCACTCGCTTCAATGCAAACAACGTTCAATATAAAGAAGTGAAACTCCAGCTGCTGGAGCAGTATTGAATTTTCATTAAAAACAATTAGTTGGTCCTTTATTTAAGGCAAGTGACCGATTGCCCAAACAGTACAAAACAGCACAATACAAACCAACATAAACACAAAATATGAATAAAGCTGTGGTCACCGCCTTGGAACGGTCAATGCAAAGCATTGGGGGTTTAAACCTGGTTATAGAGCGCTCAACCTCACACTTGGCCCAGCAATATTCATAATACATTTAAGTTTAAATAAAATTTAACGTCATAGCATTGTAACTCAAATTTAACAATAATAAAAGGGAATTAAAACGCATTCAATTTAATTACTATTTAATTACTCAATTGCATTGAAGATACAAGAGTAACAGAATTACAACATTTTGACGAACGATCAAATAAAACTATTAACAATTGTCAACTACATTCCTTCTTTATAAAAAAGATTTGAGAATATAGAATCATATAGTTAAGATCTCAGATAATCATCGCGCAAATACAGGAAGAAGCAGCAATAATGGGTGTAAAAATTCCATATTACATAGCTTGGTTGTTTATGTGACTGCTAAACAAATTAAAAATAATTAAATCAAACAAGAAACGCCTATCAGAGAGAAAATATAAATAAAATGGAACGTTATAAACCCAATGACCTATGCATGTAGATTACAACTGGGAAAGTCGGTCGTATGACGTCACAAAAATCCATAATGACATAATGACGTGAACAAATTCCAAGGGCAGTACTAAATAAAAATATTAATGGGGCTGTGCTACTAATAAAACAAGTTTAGGTGATTTAATATTAAGAAGCAAATGAATACAAATGGTAATTCCATTAAAGCGACATTATTGGAATCAAACAGTATATAGGTGTTTTGACAACTGAAGACAGAAATGATTTGATGTACGATTTGAGTCCAAATGTAGTTTACATGCAGATTTGTTCATACGACACAATGACACAATTTTATTCAACAGTGAAAAATGCCTATAATGTAGTATTCATGCAGATTTGTTTATACGGCACAATGACACAATTTTATTCAACAGTGAAAAATGCCTATAATATCACTAATGATTCCAAATTTTAAGGGAAGAAAGATATAGTGAATCGAAAACCATCAAACACGTGTTTTTAAGTACATAAGCATCGTATCCTTTTGATAAAAACAAGTTAATTAAATTGAAAAGTTTAATATGAACATTTGTTTTAACATATTTTAATTTGCGGACATGCTTCAAAACATCTCCGTAAAATGATGGATGGGAGATTCCATTATTTAAATGCCATTTTAAAGAAACATTATATTTTAAAATTAAATCACCATACTTAGAGTAAAATCTAGCAAATTTATTTCTTCGGTTATGATACAAAAAGCCTTGTTTTAGCAATTTTTTAGTTAATATTAGATTACGATCATTAACATCTTTAATACACGAACATGCTCTGGCATAACGTACCAACTACGAAATGTAAATACCATAGGAAGGTCCTTTAGGGATGTTGCCATCTAGAAACGGAAAATTTACAATTTCAAAGTTAAAATCGTCCCGTTTGTCGTATAAACTAGTTTTGATCAAATTATTATTAATAGTTAAATGTAAGTCTAAATACGCAGCGTCTGTATTGGATATACACGATCTATTTAAGACTAGTTCTTTTGGGTAGATTTTGTGAATATATTGTTCAAATAATGGATTATCTAAATTAAGTATGTCATCAATGTACCTACTAGTAAGGTTAAAACAATTAATCAAATCTACTTGCTTAGTTTTAGATAATTCTAACATAAATTCGCTTTCATAACAATATAAAAAAGGTCAGCTATAAGTGGCGCACAATTAGTACCCATAGGAACGCCAATAATTTGTTTAAATATTTTACCATTAAATTCAACAAACAAGTTATCCAAAAGAAAAGTAAGTGCTGCACAAAAGTCAAGACCAGTCCAAATGATGTAATTATCTAATATCTGATTAGTAAAAAAAGCTGTTTTAGTGTTTAAAGCTAGATACAAACATTTCTCTCTAGCAAAAGTTTTTTCAATCAAAGAAACAAGTTTGGATTTTATTAAAGCGTGAGGAAGCGTTGTATATTGTGTCGGAAAATCATAAGTACTTACCTGTGACACCTTATATTTTTTATTTTCAATTTTATCAATAACTTCTTAGGTGTTTTTTATTGACCAAAATAGGTTAATATTACTATTTTCATAAACTTTATTACAAAATTTAGCTATATGATATCTAATAGCACTCAATGCAGATGTAAGATACACTGATAATTGTTTGGTGGTACAAGACACTGAATTAGCGATAAAACGACTTTTATATGGCGTCTTATGTAATTTAGGTATCCAGTAAAGTGATGGCAATTTCTTGTCAGTAATATTGACTATTACATTTAACTTTATGCATTGGGCAATATGGTCGGTAATAATTTCATTAGGTTGCTTCAAGACTTAAAAAAAGTTCAGAATCACATGTAGAAACTAATAATAATTTTGTAAAGCATGTATGTCCCCCATAAAATGCGATTATATCCTTACAACCCTTGAATATGAAAATACAAAGTTTAGAATGTGACATTGGCCTTGTCTTATATTAATTATAGACATAGCTCTTACCAAGGTTTACATAAAAGTGTCAAAAGGAACTTGATTTATCACGCATACACGATTTTCATATTATAGAAATACATTTAAATGCGACCCTGTGGCCTTGACCTGTTGATTATTAACACGACGCAGATGCAAGGGTTTGTCTTGTCATGAAGAAAAACTATGTGAAAACTGATAGTCAAACATAATTTAAGATATCTATCATACAAGTCTGTATTTTTCTTCATATAAAGGCAAAGGGGTAAACATAAGTTAAGATGGCACTCGGAAATGGTTGTCACACAAGGACAATATTAATCTGACCTTGACCTTTTCGATCATAAAAAAATATTGGAAGTTTGATGGATTGACAGATTAAATCATTTAATTGTTAAGATCCGGACAAAATCTAATGTCAAAGACTAAATTACTGAATACGACATTAAAAACATTAGTATGCCATTATCATTTATGACCATTTTGATCTTTGAACTCTTGTATTCTTTTGCATGACACGCCACCCAATGACTGTGAACAAAATTAATGTACAGAGTCATTTTAAAATCTCACAATGAATGACATAAATATTTAAGCTCATTTATGACCTTTTTTGACTTTTGAACTCCAAGTGTGACCTTGACCTTGGAGTTATCGACGTAATTCTTTCGCATCACACACCGTCCAATGATTGTGAACAAATGTACCGAGAAATTGTAAAATCTCAAAGTAATGACATAGTTATTGTCCGGACAAGATCATTTATGGCCATTTTCGACCTTTGAACTCAAAGTGTGACCTTGACCTTGGGGATAACCACGTAATTTTTTCGTATTACACACAGTCCAATTATTGTGAACACATGTACCGAGTAATTTTAAAATCTCACAATGAATGACATAGTTATGGCCCGGACAATATCATTTATGGCCATTTTTGACCTTGACCATTTTTGAACTCAAAGTGTGACCTTGACGTTGCAGATATCGACGTAATTCTTTCGCATGACACACCGTCCAATGATAAAGAACAAATGTGCCAAATGATTTTAAAATTCTACAATAAACGACAAATATATGGCCCGGACAAGCTCATTTATGGCCATTTTGACCTTTGAACTCAAATTGTGTCCTTGACCTTGGAGATATCGACGTTATTATATGGCATAACACACCATCCATTAAACAAATGTGCCAAATGGTTTTAAAGTCTCAAAATAAATGACAGTTAAAAAGTTATGGCCCGTACAAGCTCATTTATGGCCATTTTGACCTTTGAACTCCAAGTTTGACCTTGACCCTGGAGATATCGACGTACGTTTTTCGCATGACACACCGTCCCATAATGGTGAACGTATGTACTAAATCATTTTAAAATTTAACGATAAATGACATAGTTAGGGTCCGAACAAACTTTCGGTTTAAAACGCAAAAAGTGACCACGTGACCTAGTTTTTGACCCAGCATGACCCATATTCAAACTTCACCTAGACATAATCTAGATACAACTTTTGATCAAGTTTGGTGAAGATCGGATGAAATGTTCGGGATAGACAGACCGACCGACCGACAGACCGACCAACAAAGTGACATATACAGCCCCCATTACCAATTATAACACGCAAGTTCATACAAGGAATAGAAAATTTAACAAACACGTACCTTCCACAAAAATATTTGTTTATTAGTAAGTGTTTTTCCAGGACTAATAGGATGTCAGTTTGAGTGGTATTGAAAAAGCACAAATTGTCAGAATGCTTTTTCTACATAACACAAGCTTGCATAAACAGTGTCTATGCCATACTTAACTCAAACATCATTAACGATTTAGTCGATAATGAATTAACAAAAACAGTTCAATCAATCGTGTGACACTTCCAACGCGCCTAATTTATTTACAACTTTGTTACACTTGAAGCGAATTGGAGCAAAACCATCAATAAGGACTTAACAAACACTTCCGAGTCATCAAAAAATTCGACCCTCGCGAATTAGAGTCAAAAGACAAAACAAAAACATGAGTATAAAGAAAAAAATCAAGCCAAGCGAGTTCGAACAAAAGAGAGTCGAATGTATGTTAAAATTGCAAATATTTAAATGCTTAAAAAACAATTATCTGAGGTAACTTGATAAAATATTTTTATTGGAACAGACACTAAATTTGCCAGTGAACGTGACAAAATGTAAGATCTTAGTTTTGTGGTCAAAATAACAAGTAACACAAATGGTTTGATTTATAGGCTATAAGATATTTATTAAGTTCGATTAATGTACATATTCTGCTAATTATATTGTTACAACAAACTAACTGTCGGTATGAAAGACCAAAATAGTTAAAGGTTACCGTATTGTATTCAACCCTATGTCATATCAAAATAACGTACACATTGATCCAATGAAATGTTCAGGTTGCTCACATTGAATGAATCACTGTATCTTTAAGTGAATGCTCTTAATGCATCCGTTTATTACTTTTGATAGGATCACAGAGAAGACCATATTATAATAAAAACATTCATATGTTAGACAAACAATATTCTGTAGGTAAACATGGCATAATACACACCATGATAACTCCTTCTCGTAAATATAACAGTATTAGGCATATTCAATATACTACATAATTATATTATATACTGCATGCCATACTTTTATAACTCAAGTTTATTTGAAAAGAATGCGATATAATTTATAAACAAATGTTTCAATATTATACTGCCAAGATATAGCACGTTTCACATACATTAACGTAAATGATCATATTCATGTTTTCCATGTTAAGTCAACATCACCACAATCTTAGTTGGCCAGTGTATCAGATTGTACTCGTCCATGCCAGAAGACATATATCTTCGTAGTTCTTCTCTCTTTGAAGTGCATATCTTCGTTCCGTTTGCATCTCCTAGCATGTGATACACATGCGCAAGCCAACCGTACCCTCCTGGTTGATTAACGCGGTTCACGGTTGAACCTGCGACCTCCAGCACTTCTTTGAACATTTCTGTTTGCAGCTGCTTTTTGTACAATGAAAATATCCCGGCGTATACTTCTAGCATTGTTTCGTCTGAAAAGTATGAACCGCCTTCGCCGTTCATAAACTCTTGGTACCGTTCATGGCATCTGTATAACACAGGCAGCGCATCGGAAACCCTATCAACAAACACTAAAAACGCAGCGTAATCGCGACAAAATTTGTCGAACTGGTATTTCCACGATTCCGGAACTTCTGATGACGCGTAGAATCCTGCAACATCCTTTTCAATAATTTCATCTATTCGTTGCAATGCTCGATCATCTAAAATCAGTCGTATAAGGGGTCTCGACAACTGACCTTGCAGTTGCTTATCGACGAAAGTTGCGAACCATACCGACTCAAATACATCTAGGCCATTGAAGCACCCTTGGATAAAGTTTTCAAATGACATGGCGTCTTCACACGTTGCAACAGACAAACGGGCTTGAAATGCTTCATTTAATTCCTCTAATGCGGTTATATATTGTGCGCTTTTAACGGAGCGCTTAGCAATAACTATCATGCACGGTATTAAAGTGTTAAGGGTGGTCACCTTTGTGCTTTTAAAATTAAGCGCGTCTGCACATACCCTTTCAAAGACAGATTCTGTTTCTGGTGACAGAGACACCATGAAATTATCAATCATTTGTCGAAACACAACTACTGGTTCTGAACGCATGTTTCCCAAGATCTCCATCACTACATTCGTTCTTTCTTCGTTCAAGTTTTCAATCAGGTTCCATGACGGTATAAAATAACTGGGAAGGCATCGTGATTTGAAGTACAGAATCATATTATCGATTATTAACATTATGCAAGAAGCGCGATGGTTTTGCCATACATCTGAAGGAAAGCGTTCGCAGCAATACAAAAATGGGTTGACCAGCCAATCCAATTTAAAGTCTTCAAGATGGTTTAACCCCTCAAAACACATGCCGAATACAATCAGAAAACAATACTTTTGATTTTCTGAAATGGCTTTTTGAAACAGGTTAGTTACTGCGTCAACAAAACAAAACGTCCACTCTTTTTCTGGATCCACGCTGTTTTCGTGTGCTTCGGGAATCAAATGGCATCCCTTGGAACATATGTCATGGACAATTTCGTCAGATGGCCAACCTGCATACCTTACTCTGCTTATCCATTCTGATGCTTCTTGAGGCCAAATTGGCCAATGGACGACAAAGACTGCACAAATCTTGCCGCCATTGGGTGTATGTATGACGGAGTTGTATGCGTTATAACTACTTGGTCGTACATGTTTATTGGAACAATATACCTGTGTATAACCCACGCAGCACAGTGTACCATGTCCTATAAGACTCCAGTGGTCCAATGAATCATCCATCTTGCAGACATAAAATATGTTTAAATCTATCATGTTGAATGTGCTGCTAGGGTTTGGTGAGTTGAAACAAAGGTCCGGATGGAATACTCCATAGCCAATGCATCCACCAATCATTGGTTGATATCTGGGGTCATTCTGTATTCTCTAAATAGAGTTTACATATATCATTATATGTGGTTCCTAAGAAAAAACATTATTGTCCCCATAAATAAATATAATCTGATTATCGTTTTTTTGATAATTGTTTCAATTAATGTCCTCCACAACCTTACTAAGCGAGTCATTTGGTAGCTTTCGAGTTTACTTTCAAATTGAACGTTTCAAAACAATGTAAATTACAAATACGTCTGTTTCTTAAAAAACGCAAAAAAACACTTTACCTTAAACATATCATACCTTATTGGCTATTTCCGTCCAGTATTGTAAACGCTTAAATGAGTTTTCGGCCGCCTCGCTGGATACACCTCTTATTGAAAAGAGCCGTGTTATAAGAAATGATATGGAAACCATTGGCATCCTGCTGCTGCTATCCACGTGGTCTTTGATGAATAATTCCACGAGGGCTCGGTCTACAATTAAAATGATGCCCATCGTTATTTTTTAAAACATAACAGACGTATTAATATGTCTTTACATGTTTCTTATGCTTACATCATAGAGAACTATCTGGGATCAAACGAGACAATTAAATCTATGGGTAATCTTTAGGTTATATTGTCCGTAATTAGAATGATAAATCGCTTGTATTTTGTTTTAATATTTGCAAAATTTTAAAGAAGTGTCGATATGTGTTGACCAGTCTTAAAAGGATTTGCAGTGTCGTAAAGTATTCAGCATGTATTCGTATTTTCACTGGCTGTTTTCAAGGATTATATGCCTTTATATTCACGGTATTTGTAATTGTGTAAGGTAGACCATACTATGATAGTACCATAATAAAACAGCCTCGTTTCTGTATATCAAAAAAGGAAAGATTTACCTTTTCAGACTAAGGAGACCACGTGTTTTTATAAAGTACTAAAAACCATAACCTTTTTATGAAACAATCGACATATATTACCTTCTTCGCTTAACTCCAGTTTCTCTGTCGCCATTGTGGTTTGGTCATCGCATTTAGACACCACATCGTCTACAGCCATGTCTTTAATAAGAATATATAGACCACTTAGTTTAATGAGAAATTTATACCACCAACATTGCACTGGAGTCAATAATGTCAAAATTGTTGTCTTCGTTTTAGGATTTTATAATTCGTTTTAAATGTTTGTGCCAATGTCAGTGTTTTGAAAAAGTATTTTCTGTTTTTACAGTTATTTGTGTGCGATCGCTTCTTAGATCATTTAAGAGTTTGGTGATTAACGAACACAACTAATACAATATGATATCGCAAGCAAATCAATGGCTAATCAATAGTTGTATCTGGATAAGCTCTTATGTCAACAAAATTCAATATTTCATTAAACAGCGTAGTACTCCACGGAAGAATATGGTTGAACTCATTGCATACGTACCTCCACGTCTAAGGCTGGTATAATGGCTTTCCCCCACTAGTCCCAAAATGACTTCACGTCTTCCGTCTTGTTTTTCTGATGGCTCTAATGTCGTCCATGAGCATGATTTGCCGTGAGCATTGAGAATTTTAATAATGCACCCAGTAGCGTTGGCCACTGCTCGTAAAACCACGTGATCACCCCACTCGCCGTCTTTTATCTGAATTCGTTTAAATACTTTTTTATAATAATATGATATAGGCAAAATGCTATATCGCGCATTGCACACCAGAAGTGGCATTTATCACATGCGATAAGTAACCTCTGATTTAGAATCCGAGTTATTTACATTTTATGTTGTACGCCGAATATTCTTGTGACGTGCTTGTTGATGCCGTCAAGTTGTTCTGTTCTGTTTATCTTATACTTCTCTTCTAACAAAATATGAAGCGACCAAAACCTTCAACACCTTCTACTGTTCAAACGTATAGAATGTGATTGCATCTATTAGCCTTAATGTAAGACTATAGAAACCCATGTTATCGTGGAATTGATATGATATTATCGGTTGAAAAGAAAACGAAGAACGTCAAGAATTCGTTTACGTTCTTCGATTCTATATGCACATATTCCCACAAAAATACTTTTTCATTGAGCTCATAATGATTATTGACTTATAGATTCACAGCAAAAAGAATAAAGCTATTGTTTATAACTTATGACTTATTCGAAAATTCCGTGGCTGAAAAAAAGAAATCAAGAATATTTATTGATACCATTCTCTGAAGATACGAGGCCCAGTTCTCCTCCATGAAAGCTTGAAAATGAGTGTTGCTGTCATCAGAACAGTACGGGTGATCTTGCAACCAGGTGACGGCCTTTTCCCGTAATGTTCTTGCAGTGTAGGACATGTCGTTTAATGCCTGAAATGGATTTTTTTAACATTTGTGATTTTTTTTTGTATTTATTGGATCTGCTTACTTACATTCTATACAAAACATTGATTTCATGTGTGTTAAATAACAAAAGTTAATTATTGGGTCCCTAGTCATCAACCCATTTTCTGGGGTCGCCTTGGCCCCGGGTGTTTCCTTAGTGTTCTTAATATTTTACCAAAATACATTAAAACTGATTCTACCCTGCCAACATATTAGATGTTATTTAAACAAAAAATAATAATTGAAATCGAGACAAAAATAAATCATTTTAAACTAACCCTATTTTAGAATTAAGAACATAAACTGTATTTATTCAATAGAATTTATCAATTATAATTGGTTAAAACCTATAATGTTTCCAATGTGCAGTCGTAGATTATTATTTTTTCTTACGCCTGATTTCTAAACTTGAGTAGGTGAGTACAGACAATTAAACTATTTGAAATTACCCCTTCATAGATAATGGCGTTAGAACTACAATAACAAAACTGAACGTTTCTAGTTATATTGAAAGTACGGACATACATATTTATAAGTATTTTTTCACGTGCTTATGTAGCACTTTAAATTGGCTTAACTGCTCTGACATTTAATAGTTTGTAACATCACACCTGTAGTTGATCGCAGACAGCAGTGAACATGCAATTGCCGTCTGGTGGTACATCGTTAACTTCCAGTCCTTGTTTGCGAGCCTCGTGCATCAAACCTTGAATGGACTGGACATAATCGCCCTGACAATCTGGATTGCTACATGCTACCAGATGAAACGGGAATTAATGATGGTTATATATCTATTGGAACGATCTTATATATTTACGTTCATAAATTAAACTTCACCATTTTATTTTTACTAATTACTTAATACAACACCATAACTAAAGTTATTAGCAGTTTTATCATATACATTATCCCCAATCAATTGTGCAAATCGAAATATATATGTTTTTACCAAAGCATTTAATCTTGTTGGACGACTGCATTTTTCTCAGTCTGTCAAATGCTCGCGCAGACAGTTTTATTGTCTTCATGCTTTTTAACAGTGTTGCTGTCCGTCTTAATTTCGGGTCCATCTACCTCAACAGGTTCATTTGACATCTCTAAATTTAAAGTATCACGCTATTCATGATGCTCATCGTTTTTACGAACCTGCTTAGGGGGTTCATCATCAAAGTGCGCCCAACGGTCATCGTTATTGTGGTATGTTCCTTCGGGCAATCTGCGTCTTTGAATGAAAGACAAAATGTTCTCTTGCCTCTGTTTCTCATGTGCAATTTGTAATTCCTTTTCATTAAAAGCTTTAGACAATAGCAAAGCAAGGGGAATGTCGTCAAAAGCTGGTATTGCCTCCATATCCAAGCCATCATTATTGAATAAATCCGTTTCAACCTCGGGTTCATCATAGCGCCAAAGGCCATCACTTGACATGTTTTGATGACCACGAGTTGTTTTCATTTGAGCGAGTTCAATTAAATTTTTCGCTACAAGATCGTCGTAATCTAGACGTTCGGGAAAACCAATTTTTTTCGTTGACTCATCGACCCGGGAATGTCCTATATGTAACTCTGAATTCACCCCTTTGTTTGCTATCATTTGAACATTTTCCGAAGCTGATTGTGATTCAAATTTTCTAGTTTTGAATATTGATGTTGATGCAACCTGTTTGGTTTCCCAATTTGACTGCGATGTTAGTTTTCTATTTCCTGCATTGAATTCATCAACACGAAAAGTTGATTTTGGCGCGATCCGTTTATCAGTCATAATTGGTGTGAAATTTCTATTATGAAGACTTGTGGTTGTTAATTTAACAGGAGATCCATTTAGCGGAACATACGTATTTAAGGGCGAAGTCACACGTGAATTTGAGATATATTTGTATTCCGTTTGTAGATTGCACTTGTCAGACGTTTTGTTATTGTCTTTTTTTAATGCTAGAGTGACTAAGTCACTTTGCTCAAGAAGTTTTTCACTGGCATTGCTTGCTTCATGGGATGTGGTGGTTATTGATTTCTCTAGAGTGTAAAGACGAATAATGTAGGACTAATAGGAAATTAAAAAATAAAAAACACTTAAAGACCGAAGAGTGTGGTAAAAGCCGAATCGAAGGATACAATAATGAAGACCAAATACCTGATAAGTCTAAAATTCCTTCTAAAATTGAATAAAAATCTCTAACATCCTAACAAATGTTTAAACATACTTATTCATAATCACATTTTTTTATCCAGTAATATAACCATACGCTTCACAAAACGACTGAGCATTCGCTTGTGATTACGAGTAAACAATTTAATATGTATGTATAATGTTTTTGTTTTGCACTGTGTTGATTCCGAGAATGAAACATGATTCTGTTTCGACCGGGCTACTCGTGCGAAACGGCGGACTCAACTGTTATTTTTTGGAAATATAAGCGTATGAGTTTTATTGAAAAGAAGTTTATTAAATTGTTTGTGGAATATGGCTATTAGTAAACCGAACATTTGGCGATAAATAGCAAACAAACGTGGCTGCGCTGACGGAATGCTCGTTTCTCGCACTTACAGTGTATGTGTGCAAACTAAAATGTCTATCGGAATTTTTGATTAATATATTAGAATATGAAACGCAACATGTGAACGAATGATCGCTGATTATTCTTACTAAGTTTGATCAGACGCTGACACACACAGGACCTGCGTACTTGCCGAGAAACCGTCAGTTCGAGTTTGGACTTCAGCGCGCAGCAACTTGCACAGAAAACCTGGTAAATAAATTGGTATAGACATTCAAACCTTCAGTTTGCATGATATCCTAACATTACAAACAGATATCAATATATCTGACTAGTGTTTGGATAAATAAACGCGATTTATCAATGCAAAACGATAAAATAAAAAACACACGTTTACGCATTTATATTAATTATTACTATACATTCGGGCAACGATTGTTTTTAAAATGGATATGCCACCACATATGAACAAAACATATTTATCTAGTAAACAAAAATGTATGTTTACCTTTTCACATATTGTGCAAGGATTGCCCTCTTCTCTCTTTCCAAATTTTGCTGCGCATGCGCAGCACGTAGTGGAATTCATAGTGGATTGTTGACGATCAATTTAACCCATTCCACAGTGTATTGACCGCAATGTTCAAATCTAAAAGCATAAATAAATTTTAAATATGTATAGAAAACTTCTGTCATACTTATTCCACATGAAATTAAAAACATTATTTATTTCCTAACTGTGTTTCGTATTTCTTTATCGGTGTCTGTCAGTCGTCGTCAGTCGTCGTTTTCAAATGATGATGAGATGAAAAACATTTGCAAAAGACTCAACAAATTGTTTTGTCCATTTTACCCTGTTATTTCGTTTACCGGCATAACAAAATAATGCATGAGCATTTCTTTTTTAATTAAGACATTGTTGCTAATAAACATCCGCCTTGTGGAAAGCTGACAACATGATGCATGTACATACGCTTATAGCGAATACTTGACACGTCAAGTGAAACCTTAATATGAAATTTGAGATTGTCATTTACAAATGCTTACAAGATACTTCTTACATTTCCTTCACTGAATTCGTTTTCTTTTCAAACAAACGCGTAAATAAGAGAAAACCAGATATTCCTAAGTCACACTTTAGTTTTAAAAAATGACGTATGTATGTGTATCTTTTGCAACATTAAAAAATAGCGTATTTTAAGGCTCGGTTTCGACATAAAAATACGTGTTAGTTGAAGTTATCGACCAAATATTTAATAAATATAATAAATAATTAATAGACGCACTTGTAATAGCATGTACTCTTCTTTATACAAATTTAAATAGATATCATACTATTGATATATTTATATGCAACAACTTAAATTGTAACCGACAAATGTAAACTTTATCGTCTATTTTGAAAGTAGATTTAGTTAACCTTTGAAACGATAAATAATTTTACGTTATCTGATATGTATTTGGAATAAAATTTATACATTCAATTTATAAGTGTTTATTTGAATTTAATTTTAAGTACAAAATTAATAAAGATAACAATAGTTCAATATTTAGCAAACGTGTTTTACCTTTAAACGACTGTCTATCTCAAAGTTCTTTTTGAAATCGAAAGAAGACGGATTGGGAATACCGACGGTTATTTGCTACATATACATGCGCCATGTACAACCGCAAATTAAATCGACATAAACCCTACTGTAAACGAAGTATTTGTATCATGAAGATTGCCTCCACATATTTGACATGTATGTCGTTTTGCGGCTAAAATAGACTTGCTCAAATATATAGCTGAACAACAATAATTAACTGTTTATTGTATAACTGAATATATATTCTGTACACATATAAATCGCCTGATTTGTTCTTTTGTTATTTACTCATCAGTATTAAAGATATTTAGTTTTAGTTGAAAAACACGTTTCCCATGTAAGCAGGTTTACAAGTTCCTATACTTTTTTCCAGTAACCAGTAACGTTTTAATTTTTCAACCTAACATTTTTTACACAGAAATATATAATATATTATATATATATATAAAGAATAGTCCGATGATGATGAACAACTTCTTCTTCTTCTGGTGGGGACCGGATCGGACCGGACAGATTACCGGACCGCACCGTACCGGTCCTCAGTGACCGGTTTATATATATATATATATATATATATATATATATATATATATATATATATATTTCTGTGTAAATGTTAGGTTGAAAACTGTAAAAAATTACACACCACTTTCTCGTGCATCGAGTAAAGCTTTTACCTACCGTATGTGTGTCGTTTATGCGATAAGGTATGAAATTATCAAGCTAGTAATTATCCATACGTACTTGAGCGCATCGTATCATTGCTAGTTTGACCATTGCGTTGACGGCAGTAACGGAAACAAAATGGACTTCAATCTTGTATATGATACAAACAATATTAATTTAGATGTTATAAACGTGATGTCCTGTATATTAAACATAATGCCACCAATGATCGCCAAACTATTTGTGCTGCATATGTGTGCTATTTGTATAATTAAAGAACCATTGTTATTTAGCACATACATGTGGCGATTATAAAAATAAAAGTCGTAGTCGAAGAGTTCTTCTGTACAGCACATACGTATTTAAAACAAATGACGAAGAACGCAATTATTAGTGATGTATATATTTAATTAGTATAATAATTCATTGTTAATTAGTTATGCTTACAACATCCATATCAAGTAAGCAGATGAGAAAAGTTTTTTAGAACAATTATAATGTCAGAATTTAATATAAGTGTTTGCTTCTAGAAATAAATGAAGAGAAGCAAACAGTTGGTACTTTTTTGAACGTCAAATTAAGTAATCGCCATACATCATTATTTAAAAGAATGACGGAGAGCATAAATACTGTATGTGGACATTCGTCATTAATACTTAAGTTATTCATGCATATGAAAAAGTAAATTAGGCAGTTTACGGTATATTCGTTTGCATAATGAGGATGCACCTATGTTTCGGGTCAACCAGAATTTATTTAGCGTGCTAAAACGTCTTTTTATGCGTGTATATACACGTTGCGTATTAAGATATGGACGATAATTTTATTCTCTTGATCGATCATCTTTAGTTTATTCGAAAAAGATATGCATCTTGCCTACAAGAATGTAAACAGGAAATTTGAAACAATTTATTATCGGGAACAACTATAATGGTGCATTGATTCGAGGATGATAAGGTTATTGATGTATTCTTGACCGGTCGCTTTGCCCACCATTGACAGTTGATCAAGTCTACGACTTCACCCAGTGCCATAAAGATTGATTAAAGTCTGGTCTGAAAATTGGCAACAGACGGGATGAGATGAATGAGGAATTTTTTATAACGTTATATATATTATTTTATAAAAAGAAATGATGCAATGGGTAATAATATGATTGCAAAATTTTGCAACCAAACACAGCGTATGTGCATTCACGTTAACATTAACTCCAGATTTAAAATGCATTTTATTTTGCTCTTTTATTACAAAATAATTTGAATCCATAACTGTGAAATCGTGCTGAACACACACAATCAAATGCATGTGAAATGTATGCAAACTTCTTAATTTACTTATTACTTCAAGCAATTGCAAATAAGCAAAATTGGACATGGAACGTTTGAGCTTTGTATAAAACATGATCATATAAATTACTCACCCGTATATTCCTATTGCACCAAGTGTAGTAAAACGCGATACACATCTTATTCCAATTGAGTTTCAATTTCATCATTCTAGGTGTGTTTTTACACAAGAAAAACATATCATTAATTAAAGAAAAACAATATGGCTCGTATAAATATTCAGGAGCGCAACGGCTCAATCCGCATGTTGCAAGACGGTAAGTTATTAAGACGTGTAGGTTTATGCGTTTTACTTTTCAAATTGTTATTTTATTACGTTGTACGTGTTTGCGAATTTGACTTTTGAAGTGACGTTTTTTATTTGTTAAGTTTGATATTTTGTTGTTTTTCAATTTCAATTAAATTTTCAGGAATATCAGATATGTGTAGAATTATTCTTGGTCCAAATTTCAACACAATTCGTTCAAAAATAAGGTAGCTATATTGATATTATTATGTGATGCATTAGAAAAGTCTCCAAGTGTAGTATCAAATAGAATAGCTTTACAAAACTGGTTATATAAGATCAAAAACAGTTTGTTTAATTATACGTTTATAACGGCATACAACTGTTCTGTAGCATTCACAATTGATTACGGCTGTTGTTCGAAACCGTGCAAACATTAATATAAAGAATTTAAAATCTAACGCTTATACGATCGGCAAATAACATCGGTTTTTATTTGACGACTTGTTTTATCATGCCTTAACATAAAACATCCATTTACACTAAACTTAGCGCCACAATACATTGCAAAATTAAAGTTTTGTTATTAACGAAGCATTGCAAAATTTAAGTTTCGTTATTAACGAGAACTTTCACACATTGTATTGATCTGCATTGAATGTAAACACTTGTTGGAATAATAGTGCACTTAACAGAAGTATGCTATCACAAACATGTATATTGTATGTAGTGGTTTTATATTTTATTCAATTTAAACATATAATGCTGTGACGATTACATTATGTTCACTGTTTAGCATACAACATGTTCTTTAATATTATAAATAAACCTGTGTGTACCTTTTGATTTGAGTGATAATGTTTCTATATCAAACTTTTTCTGCAAAGTATTTGGTGGACCTAACTTTATTTTTTTGTACACCAAATCATAATTTAGTTACCTTTAGCACGTGTTCACGTATCATTTTTACGTAAGACCCAGTTTTAAATTACACTGAATGGCAGAGAATACAAAGAGCTATACTTTCGCCAATTACAAATGCCATTCAATTACGGAAGTTTATTACAAAAGTAACAAGTGATAATGACTTTACAAAAAGGGATACATAAGAAAAAGTGGTTTGAGAAGTTCCCTTTTTCTCAATTCTTCCTCATAATAGGGTAGCAAGTTTTTCTTACACTAAAAAGCTTATCACTTATTGCCCATATGTAGTGGCCCTTCTCCAATTATTATTATGTTTAATATAATGCATTATGCATGCATGTGTAGTTGGTCGCTTGCCTTAATGTTATATGGATTTATTTTATCTATTCAAAAGTGGCCTTCATAGTGGTCTTCAAATTAAGTGGGCTAGCAGCTTTAACCTCTTTTACATGTCACAATTATGACGTTATCGGATGAATTGGGCGTCTAGTTGATTTCTTTAAAATCGAATTAATGTTAAAGTCACATTTGTGTATGTCGATAGTTCTATACAACCGTATGCTATAGTTATTGATATACATTAAATACTAGTTGTAAGTTTTGCATTCTCTTAAACTTTTTGTTTCGCGCAAATGTATTGGCATTCAACGTTCCGTCAGCATACAATTTAATGTCTCAACATCAATAACTTGATCATAACCATCTTAGGCAGATGCGTAAAATAAACATTATTATCCCCACGCATTTTGAAAAGCGTGGGGATATTGTGGTAATCTCCGGCGTCTGTCCGTCCGTCCTAACCACTATCTCCTCCTACACTATAAGCACTAGAACCTTGAAACTTACACACATGGTAGCTATGAGCATATGTGCGACCCTGCACTATTTGGAATTTTGATCGGACCCCTGGGTCAAAAGTTATGGGGGTTGGGGTGGGGCCTAGTCAGAGATTTTCCCGCGACCGCGATTTGAAAATGGCTCATAATTACTGTGTCCATTAAGATATTGTTAACATATTTGGTATGCATGTGTATCTAGACAACACCTATCCACGCGCATACAATTGTTTACCCCTGTGACCTTGACCTTAAACTTGGGGTCAGTTTTATGGTTTCGAAATCTGCGACCGCGATTAAAAAAGGCTCATAACTACTGTGTCCCTTCAGATATTGCTTTCATATTTGGTATGCATGTGAATCTAGACAACACCTATCCATGCGCACACAATTGTTTACCCTTAGGATCTTGACCTTGAACTTGGGTCAGTTTTCAGGTTTCGAAATATGCGACCGATATTCGAAAAAGGCTCATAACTACTGTGTCCCTTCAGATATTGCTTTCATATTTGGTATGCATGCGTATCTGAGCAAGACCTTTTTCATGCGCATAAAACAAATTTACCCCTGTGACTTTGACCTTGAACTTTGGCCAGTTTTCAGGTTTGAAAATCTGCGACTGCGATTGGAAAAAGGCTCATACCTGCTGTGTTCCTTCAGATATTGCTTTCATATTTGGTATGCATGTGTATCTGGACAAGACCTTTCCATGCGCATGAAACTTTTGACCACTGTGACTTTGACCTTGAACTTAGGGTCCGCGTTTAGATTTTGAAATCTATTATGTGGTTATCTCCGTCGTCTATCTGTCCGTCATGGCCACTTTCTCTACCTACACTCCTAGCACTAAAACCTTGAAACATACACACATGGTAGCTATGAGCATACCGTATGTGCCACAGTGCACTATTTTGAATTTTGATCTGACCCTTGGGTCAAAAGTTATGGGGGTTGGGGCGGGACCGGGTCAGAGATTTTCACTCATTTTTGGGGGTTAGTTTACATTAACTTCTTCATTTGTACACCCTTTTGCTTCAAATTAATACTGAACATCTCTTATGACAATACGGTCAATCCCAATTATCCATGGCCCCATTGCCAACTCTGGGGCGCCCGGGTCAAACATGCGGCGAGGGGATACGCGTCGGCCTCTGCCGCGCCATTTCTAGTCGTTAAAATGAGTTATGCGCACGACGACCCCTTTGCAAGTCACACAATACGACAAGCAACCTCCTGGGCGCAATTTAATAAAGTCCGGAACAAAAATGGCCATTTTAGATGAAACCCCACATTGAGTTGTATAGTAAAATTGTTAAGTGTTTTTGTTAAGAGACGTAATTCTGATGAAGAATCAAAATGACGCCGTGCTGGTATATTCGGGAGTTTAAAGACATTCAAGATGGCATCCGCTATTGCGGCCATTTTCAGTGGTATTAGGTTAAACATATAGATATTCTTAATATATGTGTTATAATGCAATTTTGATATTGTAATTCATGGTAAATACGAATAAAGAAATGCAAACGTGTGTTATATACAAACAGGACGATGGCGTCCAAAATGGCTGCCACAACCAGGATGGCTGTTAAAAATTAAACAATGATCATGTTCAAACGTTCTGATAAAAATAATGAATTAGGAAAAATAACTGAATTATAATTAAGAAGCTATTTATTGTTTAATAAGTGTTCGATTAAATAACTAACGATACAAAATATGTGTATGTTTGATAATACAAGAACAACATAATCCTGACTTTTTGATAAAAGTTATATTATCTCTATATTGCGTATAGTAACAGCAACGTCGTCAGAGGTATGATTTGTTTGGTGAAAATACACCGTTGTTTTTAATGTCATAACGAACATACCAATTGAAACACAACAGTACGTATTATTCAACCTTGGTTCAGCAAGGTCAAGATTAGGTCACATTTTTCAAACATCTTTGATTTAATTAGTCTAGATTAGCTTATGTTGTGAGTTGTTGTCCAGCATAGTGTGATGTTCTAATGTAAATATGAATTCAGTTCCTATATTTGTCTTTCATAACAACACATATACAAACAATACAGGTTTGTTCCCCATCTTTCGTTTCTCATCGACAAAGTTAGTAATCTAACCGGATTTGTTTTGTGTGACCATTGTTGCATTGTCATATGTCAACCTGAACCGTTTGACAAGCGCATAAAATAGTATATGGTAGTCGCGCTTAATTAAATGAGCACCGAAATGTTAAGTATGTGATATCGCTTGTACATTTTATCATTTGAAGCACATTGAGTGGAACTTAAGCAACATTTGATGATTCTGAAATGGGTAAAGTGTGCTTGACGCCTCATCATTAAGTCAACCATAATCACACTGATTCAGATATGGGAGGTCAGCATCTGAAGCCCCAAAGAGTTTGTCTTGTAATATATAATTCCTCTGTATCAGACTTTTCATGGCATGCAAAGACAATAATGTTCGCTTCCTTTAGAATTTTATCATACAAGTTGTCATATCGCCTTACTGTCTGATGGAAATGCCTCCGTTCAGCATTTTATTATCCGTACTCTAACCAATACCAAAGTGTCCAGCCAGAGTGTCGCATCCAAAAATAGCGTGAACAGGCAGCAAGTCGGTCGCGATATTTCTATGCTCTTTGGCTTTTTTCCGAATGTCTACAGAATGTTTCCTGCTTCAGAAAACATAGCATTAGGTACTGGAGCAAACGCATGCTTTGGTATATTGTAAATTTCCCTTGAACTAGCATTTAAGACAATCCCTCTTGAATACATCAGATTGGTGTCATAAACTTTGTGTATGCAACCCTAATATGCATTCTTGACATAACTGGGTTGCAACTTTTTTTAGATATTTACCCATAAAAAATATCCATCCATGAGTTTTCACATTACAAAAGCCGACATTGGATTTTACCAATATCTATATCTTGATCAACATTAGCAGACAATTAAGGCGCACGACTGGTAGGTGGTATGTTGTTAAATTTCTAGATAATCAAATGTCTTAACATTATTTTCATTGAAAACAATGTGCAACAAATTTTCTGTCACTATTCGAAAATCCCGTACATTCTGTGAATATTTCCGTCCATTTTAGAATTTGAAGACTTCATCAAATATTGACTCAAGCACTTCTTCCAATCCAATATTTACCATTAACATTCCCACTGACCCGACACATCTCATAAGGAAGGGAATACCACTGAGTATGCAAAGATTGTTTTCACTGAAGCCCTATAAAGTTGTGATCACCTGAAATTCTAAATATACTTTGATGATTATACTTTTGCATTTTTAGTGATGTCACCATCGTGACTGGAACTGCAGATTTCACATCTATATGTGGAAAATACACTACATTTATCGTGGGACTTACGGTATGCCCCTGCTCTAGGCACAACCGCGTATTATTTCGAATGTATTTAGGACATGACTCTTTGGTAAGTGTACCCAATGTCAGCTTGATTTGCATGGTTTGGCCAAAAGTTTCAGTTGCAAAACATCTTGTTGTACTATTTCTACTGGTATTTGTGGTTTTAATGGTCATTGAAATTGCTTAATATTTATTTATTCTATCGGCTTGGCCATATATGATTGTGGTGCGCGTTGTATGGTCTCGTTAATATCAATGTCGTCTGAAGTGGTAGCTTCTGATTGCGTCATCAACATCGCCAGTGAGTGTGTAGATACTTTTCCGTTCTGGGACGAAATGTCGTCGTTAAAGATATCGACCTCAGTTTTGATCATACCAGCGTTACAATTGTTAATTGCGCGTAGTGTCGAGTCGTTCGTTGAACTGAAGCACCTCGTCATACTAACATGTAATGTTATACTTATACATCTGATTGAGCAGAGTTTTCAAATTTATCCTAAGAACACCACTGCAATATGTTATGCAGTTGGTCGTTTCGTTTGTATACCAGTTATCATATTCCCTATCATGTAGGCTGAATTACAATTGTTAGCTGTTTAATAAGCTTTGATAATAATGTAGTAAATGTGCGGATCATACAACAAGGAACCATTAAAAACATAATAAAGACTTATAATATATGTATATGTAAAGTCCATGTTTACCAGATTTTAATCAAACGGGTGTAAATTACTTATACTTAACGAATATGTGTAAATGATAAGCGCACCTAGTATATTATTATGTACATCAGTATCGTAAGTATGGCGTTTCAGTTTCTATGTCTGTAATCTTACATGTATAGGTAAAATAATACATTCAAGGGCATTCATTGGAAACTATTAAATGGTCTTTACAAAATGCTATTTTTAAAAACAATTTGTTCAGTTTGTATTGAATGAAATTCCGATTCGATGTAGTGGAATGGGTTTGTAACTGCAATTATTTGCATATACGACCGCAAGTTTTCTGATAATATGGAATTTGATTTCGATTTATGTTCTTCCAACACAATCACCATCATACCATCGTTCTATTTTAGGCTGAAACTATCTTGATTATGTAACTATATACGTTGAAATGCTGGAGACGGTGGTCATGTGGACGCATTCTTGGACGCCATCTTGGACTTCTAAAAAAACGAACATACCAGCCCGGCATCATTCATTATAGTAGTATTTCCCATAACTAAAATATTAAAAATTCACTAATGAACTTATGTAATCTTTCTGTAATAATCCTTTTTGGAAACAATTTAACTCATTTGTACTATTTAACTCGTACTATTTCATGTGTCTAAAGAAAAAGAAACAACACGTACAGAGAATATATTTGTTTTGGGCCTTAAACAACCTTGTTTCGTCTTGTTCATGCATTGCATGATGATGATCTGACTGTTACAACTATTCGATGATATCTATGTTAAGCATCTTTTAATTTCTATTCAATATAATAAATGATTCTATTATTTAAATGCGTATGTACACTAAATGACGAATTAATTATAGTTCTGCAGCGAGTTTGAAATTCTGAGTTCTTTAAAATCGATGTCAACACTCGGAACGTTTGCATTGACCGTTCCAAGGCGCTGACTCTTCTCATGTTTGTGCGTTTGTTTTGTGCTTGTGCGTCTTGTCATTTGCAGTCGTATGTTTTATTCTTACTCTGGACATTAACATTATTTAAAAAAAATAAAGGACTGAAATGTGTAATAAAGTTTGTCGCTCGTGTAGCTACCGCTGAAATTAACATGTATGTGTCTCAAATAAAATTGCGAAAGGTATTAAAGTATTCAAACTTATGGCATTTCTTAATCGGTAGTGACCCGCTGGACATCTATGAGTATCAAACCATGCAAAAAATACACCTCCGTTAAGTATGCAGACATATGTTCCGAAAATTTAGAGAAAATATTAGCTGTTGTGTCAGTGAAAGAACGCAGTGAAATTCTGCAAAGCGAAGTTAGACAACTCATTTACAAATAAAAGTCAACTACCTACGCGTTAGACTTCATTTCAATGGTACACCTTAAAGGCAATGTTTGATACTGGCTATAATTTCGGAATTATTAATCGATCCATGGAGACAGATCTATTTGCAAACGAATAGAAAAGTGCGATAATTAAATCATTGCTAGAGAAATCGGAAGTGTCTCTACAACTACGAAACTTTTTACCGGTCTAAAATCCATCATTTTAATCAAAACATTCTTGGAAAGATTGCAATGAGGCCAATCAAAGATGACATTGAAAGGAACAACGTACTGGTATCATATCCAATTTCTTATTGCAAAGTTCGTGGGTTTGAGACAGGTATTTAATAGTTATTTTTTCACCTCTTCCATTGCAAAATGAATACAGTTTAAACTCGGAAGCACGTACACAGTTGAGTGTTAACATTTACGTTTTATGTCAATTCAAAGTGTGAGTGAAGACAAGTCGTCGGTAGTGCAGCGATCATTTTCAAAACAGCATTTGAAGTTATTTTTTAATAATTTTAAATAAAGATGCCTTTCTTTTTCACAAGCAGTCACTCACTTAAAACAAATAGTAAGGTCTGTGCTTTTTGTATGGTTTAACTTACGCTAAATCATAAAAAGTGTATCTTGTGTAGGATAAGAGTTGTGAAGTATGAAATATAATGTTACACGGTAATACAATCATATGCAAAATCCGAAGTCATTAAGCAGGGAGTTTATTCCTTCCTTTGTTCATATTTTGCTAAAACACTGTGACTTTGCTACCACCATGTTGTGGACATTAAACTACTTACGTTAAGAAAAAATGACAAATCAACATTTATTTCTGAAAAGTAAATTCTGAGCTAGTGGAACTCCTTATAAGATACAGAACAAATATTAAATAATTATAAAATGATCAAAGTATAACTTTGCACACGATTAGTTATCACTACATCCCCTTTTACACTAAACCTATTCGTTTTCAAACAAGGCATGTACACAGATAAGACGGAAAAGACGACCCTTGTAAACATCCCCCAAATTCGATCGAAAATTAGCACTATAATGTTGCTCTTAAATTAACAACATTTCATAAGCAAATAGTTCTCTGCTGTACACAAGAAGAATAGTTTCGAACAATGCACACATCATGAAATCTAAACATAAGACACACATGCCTTTGCATATTTATTTTGATCCAAATTGATATGTTATCGCAGGTCTGGCTTCCCACAATTTCGCTCAACCAAAATTAACATACGACGTGATACCTTGAACACAGTCCAAATGAAGCAAATCAGTAACTTGTGGCCTTAATATTTTTTTAAACTATTTACAAATGATTTATACCAAACTGACAAGCGCAAAAGATTTTTATTTTGATTCACGATTTTTATTTTATTTGAAGTTCATTGATAATCTGAATCGAAAGTACCAATGATTCAGAACACTATTAACGACTGTATGATGTTTTAATCTTGTAATGAAACAGTAAAATAACTAAAATGACGCGCATTAAGAACCTAAATAATGTAGAGTATAAATACGAGCGCATTCATATAACCCATAATTAATACAATAATACAAATACAATACTCTGCAAGTATAAGTACTGAACAAATTGTAAATACAATATGAATTGCATTTTTTGGAAATTGTATGCGCTACAATATTTTCCTTAAATGTAAAGTGTTATAAACAAGAAATATTTCGTCCTTAATTTGAAAGTTAAGTATTAATTTATACATTTAAAAAACTGAAAAATCCAGCATTTTGATTTGTTATATATATATATATATATATATATATATATTATATTATTTATTTATTTATTTATTTATATATATATATAGATATATATATATATATTTCAAATAGTGCAAAATATTTGAATTTGATGCATTCTTAAAGGATTTGTATTTTGCTTCACAGTACAAACTTTATAAAAATAACAATTGAAAGAAATATTTATCCGTTCGAACATTCTAAACGTGACCGTCGGAAATATAAATTACAGATGAATACAAATAACTATGTAAAATAAGTTTGTATATGGGGATACTACACGTTTTCGAGGGTATGATCATCTGTGGGCGCTCGAAAAATCCGTTCTTGCCCGAGAGCGCAGAACGAGGGAAGGAACGGATTTTCAAGCATACAGCAGAAACGTTGAAGGTACATCAACACTTACATTTACAGCATTAGTTTTTCGAAAGTGTTGAGAAAATAACCTTAACTTCATTGACGTTGCCAATAAAGTAAAGCTGTTGTCAAGAGAGTGCAGATGGTATAATTTGAAAAGTGGATTGAAATATACTTTGCCTTTATCCGTACATGCATGAGGAAACTGGTGCTTATTCAGTTCCCCATTTATGCTCGGAAAGTCGTCGAAGGCTGTAGTTATTAACTAAGTTAATGGAAGTAACTGCGCGTGGACCAGTTTATGGATATGAAAAACACATAACAGGGCTTGAACGGCACGTGAATCGCCTTGTCAATATACGATTTCTCCCGTTCAAGCCCTCCTTTTGCCAAGTTTCTTCACCCTGCCAGAGGGCACTATAGATAGAGTTTATGCAATACTAAAAATAGAACCACGTCAAGTAAGTACACAATATAAAAATTGAATGTGAAAACAATCTCATCAGAGGAACAGTTAAATAAGGATTGGAAACTTCACTTCGTAAGTACATACTATCTATATTAAATTACTTATAATACTAAGAGGCAGATATTCCGAATATTAAAAGTAACACAGAATAAACATGATGCCTTAATTAGCTCTTGAAGTTATCAACGTTAGTATTGTTCATTGTTGTAATAATCTGGACTATTCTATCATGTTAAAGACTGTCAAAAAGGCATATTCATTAAGGTATGGTAAACACATATCGATTTTCGCGGCGGCCCTGATATAATCAAAATTGCATAATCTTACTGATATGGTGTCTCTATATTAAGGTTTAAATTGGGATTCCAGAGAACTGAGGTCATAATACGGTCAAGTGAAGCTTATATGTAACTTATTGTATCTCATTTTATTAAATTCCTGTTCAAACATTCTCTTAATAATTAGGTTACACGTCTTTGGTGACAAAATAAATAACTATCATCCTAGGTCACGCTGCAAAGCAGCATGCGCATATATACATCATTTGACGATTTTGCAAACGAGGTCATAAAGACAAATATTAAAAAGTTAGAAGAAAAGTGTTATACTATTTTAACCATGGGCCTTTGTCAACGAAAAAAAGACTACCTATTTGATTTCATTTTAAAATTTTAGATAAATATGTGTATGTTTCTAAATAAAAGAATTAACCAGTCACTATTTGACGTAAAGTAAAATGTACAAACTAGACACCAATGTAAGCAGGTTGAGTCCAATGAAATATCGAATGACACACACATTGTAATAATTAAACCAATGGTGTCCTTGCTGTTCGATTCTTCGATCTAAGGACGCGTGTGTAATGTTCCCCGTGTCCTTTACAAAGGTGGACATTTAAAGAAAAAGGAAGTGATTTTAAATTGTCCGATGAATTACAAATATTCACTCTGCGCCAATTATATTTTAACTATAAGTTTATTTGAGTAAATACTTATGTGTGTGCATTTTACCTTTGGTTCAGCGCTACATATGCTACGACACGTTTGACTCATATTGTGAACACGCTTTGACAACTTATTGTAGCATGAAGTCGACAGGCAATCTGAATAATGACCCGATAAGTCATTTGAAACGAACATTTAACACGTGTCTTAAATGCGCTGTACCTCTGTTCATCATTATCCGACGAACATTGTATTAAACTATGATGATAAATATTCAGGTAACCGTTTGAATCGCATGCTGTATTTCTATGTGACATTGACCGTTTATTCAAGAGACACATCATTATTAAATGCATAGTGAAGGATGAAGCTTAAGTCCACAAACTTGCTGTAGGGGCACTGGTATTATGCAAAAGGCGGCGACTGACATTGGTTTCTAACCCAGTATAAAAGTTTGATACTTTGCAGCTTGCAATAGGCGGGCAATTATCCATCTTCTTTATTCGTGACAAAATATGCTAAATAAATGAAAACAAACTAATGTCGTATAATAATTATTTTTGTAATTGTCTGCCACTTCACTTTGATAAAATATTCTAGCCATTTCTTACTTAAGGTCTAAATCATAGAAAGTAAGTGGGTGTGTGATAAAAAACAAATGGTGACAGTGGTATGGATGTTGATTGATGTATTGACGATTTTGTTGTGTTATAAAAGGAGATATTATTCTATATTTGACTGTGCGATGTTCTGTTGCTAATACGCAATCACGTCATCATGTTCTTGCATCGAATACGATTAATTTTTGCTGATGTGTGGCTGTGGATAAATAAAATATTTATGCACTTGAAAACGGACCGGGTAAGGTTTACAAATGTAATGAATGTATCTTAAATCAGAATTTAAGATAATTGGCATTACATACAAAACTATTGTGAACCATTGTACACATTTAACTTATTCGAGGCTATGTTTATTTGCTGCTCTTACTTGTTAATTTCACACCTACGTGCAATGCGATTTCATTACGATTCATTGTGTTCTTCATTCAAATCGGTTCCAATGTAATTATATTCTGAGAACAGCGACGACGTTTTCTATTCGAGAACGTCATTTCCGATGTAATTACAACTCATTGAAGCTTCCGTTGCAAGATCATAAGGAAAATCACATTAGAGCATGATGTCATTGACTTTTGTCAAATTCCAACATTCTGAAACATTACAACAGTTATACAGCATTACATCACTCAAAAGCGCACCAAAATCACACATAAAGCACACTTAAACATAACTGATACTGGGATGACCTCATTGGAAAAGGCGATGCAAAACATTTGGAGTTTTAAAAAGTGTTAAGCGCCACAAAATTTACACTTGTGACTTATTAGTTATTCAGAAACAATTACGCTAAGTATTAATTACATGTAATATGATAATTTCACAATTGAAATTCATTAACATTGAATACATTACGTCTATGCTGTTGACAACAAGGAAATAAAACTATAAAGGGCTAATCAAAATAGATGTACTCTACTTGTCAACGTATTGTTACAGTGCAAGTACAATTGTTATTTATCTCTATGTAAACAATTCGATGTATACCAATATTATGAAATAACGTCCGTTAAATATACATCCAAGTATGATTATATTAACGTGTGAGTAACTGACATAATTTATGATTATTATTATTATTAGAACACAATATAAGGATAATACACGTTTTCGATGGCATGGTCATCTGAGGGCGCTCGAAAATCCGTTCGGATTTTGACAGCGACCGTAGTTTATCATGTCCGAGACAATGTAAATTTTCGCTATTATTGCATAAACAAATCACACATACCGAAATAAATTATAATAACATTGAAAACCATATGTCTTGTTAATTCGACATCGACAAAATAATTCGATTATTTCATATGAAGTCATACATTTCAATATTGTGTTTTACATATGCCTCGCTCGGTCATCATCAGAAATGACGAGGCTTTACCTTCGGTTAGGCAGTTTTTGATATCAAATGTGTTTAAACAGTGGATCAATGCAAATTTAAAGTGCCGCCGTGCAAAGTGAGAAATAAGGAATTATTTTGGAATTAACTTGTTGTGACGTATTAATATATCGTCAGAATAAGTCTGACTCATTGTTTTCATAAAGTAAATATTTCGTTGAGTAAATAACATTAACTTCATTGACGTTGCCAATAAAATAAAGCTGTTGTCAAGATACTGCAAATGGTATAATTTGAAAAGTGGATTGAAATATTCATGACCTTTATCCCTGCATGCATGAGGAAACTGGTGCTTATTCAGTTCCCCATTTATGTTTGAAAAGTCGTCGCAGTGGACCAGTTTATGGATATGAAAAACACATAACAGGGCTTGAACGGCACGTGAATCGCCTTGTTAATACACGATTTCTCCCGTTCTAGCCCTCCTTTTTGCCAAGTTTCTGCACCCCGCCAGGGGTCATTATGGATAGAATGTATGCAATAATACTATGTTAAGGTGACATTATAAGAGAAAAGTGAGCTGTACAATGCGATAGATTTACTTAAATTTATGTTTTTCGTGAAAGACGTAGTTATATTATTCTTATCCAAATTACTTGAGCATTGATATTCACTCAGTTATAATGTATGTTTACACTTGGAGACTATAATGAATACATTTTACATCAGCTTAGCAGGACTTCGCGCAAGTAGAAAACTGTTTAAACAAATAGTACACTTTGGCAAGTTCTTTCTATCAGAAAACATACCTTATTATTTCTTAAATGAATTAAGCTTTGCATGTTGTTTAAAAAAAGAATGATGACGGGGACCCTTACGTTAAAAATATTGACTATTTGGTTTCATCAAAATTATACGTTATATGCATTGCAATTAGTACAGAGAACTCACCGTTCATTTTAAAAATAAATATTTTATTATGAAAAGTGATACAATAACAAATGATGCGATGAAGTCGTTCGTTGATAGCACATACAAAGTATATGCTGGTATTACAAATTAAGATTCGAAACGGTGAAGTGCCTAAAGCACTTTTTTACTCAGTAGGTCCGGTTCGAATCCCGGTCGGTCATCCTAGCCTTTTTCATTTCAAGATATCATATTATGCTGTTTTTATTTACTACTTATTGAAGATATGTACATCACCCAAGCACACACTAAACGGATGTAGTATTACACATAGCAGATAATGAAACGTCAAAAACGTTATCAGGTGAGTAATGCTTGTTTCATATCCACATCTGTAATAACAGGAGACTATCTTTGCACTGAAAATCAGTGGCGTCGCACTGAAGTGCGGCGTCTAGTATGTAATACGTTTTTTTTTGCTTATGGGAGGAGAAGTTAGTTTACGGATCAATGTATATATTTTTGTTTTAAGAATATCTTGCATAGTTGTGATTTTTTGTGTAAATTGTGCCTATTACATTTACTACAACATGTATTGCCAATAATGCAAAGCTAATTCTTTTAATGAATAACTGATCACAGGGACTTGGTAATAATAAAAGATCACAGGGACTGGGCAAATACGCGAACCGGTGACACTTTCTGGTTTTGTATAAAAACAAAACATAATCAAAATATATTTATTTTGTGGTTTTTCTAACAATAGCGCAGACTTTTGCTGTTCGAGTTTTGGTTAATATTTTCTTCAATTTTACAAGACGACAGCGATTACACGCTTCATTGCTTTATTGATAACCGTTACACTACAGTCACTTATTAAGGCAGTAGGTGCCTACTGAGATCGGGAATAGTCGGTCGATATCGCCGTATTCGGAAAGCGTTTCGGCTATAAGCGATATCTACGGTAAAGTCCGGAAATTATACTAAATACACGAAATAAATTTGTATTTGTTTTATTCAAGAGTTAAATTTGCTTATCTCTTTAAGATTTAATAACTATACAATACAAATATAAGTTAAATTAATTCGTTTCATAAAATATTTGTGTTCATGACGTCACGGTTGTTGACATTTTCTTAACAAAATGAAAGTGCGAAATAAAAGCGAGCGATTTGCAAAATCGAAAAAAGAAGCAAACACCGATTGATAACGTTGTGTTCGATAACATTAATTCATTAACCGAGCTCTGCCATAGAGAATTGTGTGAAAATGACTCACGTAAAAGCTATTCGCATTTGCTAAATAGCGTGAAAAGAGTAAGCAGAAGTGGGTGGGGGATGGAAGAAGATTGATTGACTCGTTGAGCTGAAGGTTTTGCTAAACAAATTACAGTATGGTCCGTTTTGTAATCCGTGTCCCATTCCTTTGACAATATATAACATTGTTGGCGAAATACAAAATGGCCTCAGTGGTTATTTGTACGTTTTTTGTGAAAACCCTGACTGTAGAGAAGTCAACCGTGTTGCTTGTGGAAAGCAACACCATCTCAAGATCAGGGGAATGCCATGCTTTGACGTAAATACCAATCTTGGAACAGGTATGCATGTCTTCATTTTCAAACCTGCCATTTCTATCAATGTTTAATCATTGTACAATTGCCATTGATCTTTCGACTTCTTACACATTTTCAGACCCCTTAAAATTATAAGTGTCATTCCCAGTGAGTATTTGTTTATCGTGTAATATATAAGGAAACATTCTGGTGTCCATCATATTCAGTTTTCAAATTTAGTTTCGCATTTTTGTTGTTAAATCCAATTGATTGCTCATTCATGTTATTTAATAATATAATGATGATACGAATGGATTCTATGAAAATACACTGTGACGTCATTATGAAGTAACTACGGCCTTATTTCGTTTTCATGTTCTTATCATTTTCAATTCTCTTTTCAGCAATGGAAGTCAGTTTGGGCAGGCTGGTGAAGGTAAATACCTTCTTAACCACTCTAAACATAACGCTTATTGCAAATAGAAATCTTAAGAAGATGGATGCTCGTGCTGGGGAGGCCATCAAGAAAATCTCAACTAAGTCGGATGCTCGTGCTGGGGAGGCCATCAAGAAAATCTCAACTAAGTCGTATAACAAGGCTGCCATTGATGCTTATGAGAAAGAAATGGAGTAAGTGTAAAAAATAACTTTTAATACACTGTTATTGACTATTCTGGTGCCAAATTTTAGTATTTTTTCTCAATAACTGTCTTCTTATTTCCTATTCCAGATGAACATGAAACATATTAATAATAATTGTTTTATTAAAGGCACTGTGTTCATAGTTTGGTAAAATTACATTTTTTTACAAGATTTTTGGTTAGAACCCCAGGGCAGGAACATTATTAAAAATATTTGTGATTGTTATTATACATATTAAAAGCTATTCTAAATATTACAATTTTTAAAAATAAATTCATTACTTTTAGTAATAAATCTTATGAAGGAGCATAGTTATATTAAAATTCTGAGCTATTCATATAAATGGTGAATTCTTTTCACAAGCGATAATTTGAGTTCAACGACTTGTCAATATGTAATGTGCTTGTTGCGCTTAAAGGGGAATTATAAAATTCATGAAATAAGCATTGTGTGAATTTAAATTTGTATTTCAGTTCGAGGTACAGTAATGCCTGATATTACTCAGATTGCTGCTGTGCATTTGAAGACGGGTTTTAAGTTCTCGACATATGTGAAGACAACAGTGCCAATTTATTCCGAAGCTCAGAAAGTGACTGGCATCTCTGTTGATGATTATGGCATAATGCGTGTAGATGGTGGAATTGTTGATAGTGTAACAATTTAAACTTCTCTACATGATTGTATGATGTGGCTTGCAAAGTTTCCCAGAGCCGTTTTTGTTGCTCATAATGGTTTGATTTTCCGGTTTTGGTAAGTGCATTGCTGAACACACACTGTTTTGAAACGTTTTGTAATTGTGTAAGCAGTTTTGTTGACTCTGCCGGTTTCCAAAAATCGTATCCTGGACTGTCAAACAAACAGGAAGATCTAGTGAACGTGTTCCCCAGGCAACCTGCAACGCCCACAGTGCTCCTGATGATGTTGAAGCACTGGGATCTTTGCTTAAAACATGTAAAATTACTGACAATATGGCCCACATCTTTACTCTTACTGCAATCAATAATTCAGTTGTTTAAGTCACGAAAAGCCTTAAAGGCAAAGAACATTAGATTGTAAGACGTGCTGTTTCATAGAGGAACTCCAAAGCGACCAACATTGCGGGATATGGACTGGCCTTTTGCCATTTGACAGCCATATTTTCTAGTTCCGGAGAGGATGACGTAAGGGATACTTTCATTGCTAAAAACAATGAAGGACTACCAAAAGTCACAAACGCAAAAAAATATTTTATCTGAAGTGGTCCCTGCAATCGGTCAGTTTTTCAGTGACGAAAAGTGACGGAAGGAGATAATACGGCTTTCAAATGACACGCGGCCAGTCAGAATCACGCAATGGCTTTATACTGATAATAAATTATGTACATCTAGTTGTCATTAATCTGGCTGTTTTATTAAAATATAAGTTGTATATTATTGTGCTACATTTTTAAAGAAACATGATAACTTATACATCTTTATTCTACGTAATTTTTATTGGGACAACTTTGACATTTTGTGGTGAACTGCGCCTCTATTCATATGTTGACTTTTGACTTTAGGTGACCTTAAGATTGTATTATTTATGTATTATTATATCAATATTAATTCAAAGTTAGCTAAATTTCTTCACATGTCATGGTTCATAACTGAAGCTTTAAATAAGAAACTAGAAAACCCCCAAAAAGAAGTGATATACAAATTTATACTTAAATTCGTTGCGTGAAAATGAATTGGGGTAGGCATACTCAAAGTAAACTTTCTTGAGATAGGAACGGTAAAACTTCCTAAAAATTTTTACGTGTGTAGTAAATATGTTGTGTTAAACAAAAATATGTACAATATATGCATTTTATCACACTACAAGTGACATAAAACGTAATGAAAGTCTCTTGTCACTGAACCATTTGTTGTCGTTTTTGCCATTTTATCCAGATAAGTGCATATATCATTGGAAATCAAAGGCACAATTGGCTTTCAATGACACTTTTTTCATTCGGTATCTACTAACAGAATCCAGTCGAGTACGTTTATAAGGTTAATTGTCAAAATATATGTATATCCCATTACAAAAAACTATATATTTTGGATATAGGGTAAATCCATAGAAAACGCCTAACCGAGTCAAGGGGTAGGTGTATTCAACCAAGTATAAAAAGTTAACCGGCTGGTAAAACGTTTTAAAATTTTGCAATTAGTTGTGATATACAATTTACTATGTGGAAATCATAACAAAGTGTGTTAATATCTTAGTTAGAAAGTGATTTTTCAAGCGGTTCCGTAGTGTAGTGGTACACGCTCGCTTCACATGTGAGAGGTCCAAGGTTCGAGCCCCACTACAATCAACTTATTTTATTTGTGTTCTATGTTAACTTTTTGTTTTGATGTAAAGATTTTAGTTTAAATAAATATGCTGTTTTATTGTAACCATTTTTTTGTTTTATTATTCCCATGAAATATATGTGTGAGAGGGTGAGGGTGTTCGTAACACATTAAAACCTTCTTTGTTACACTATCCTAGTAACCACCCATATACTAATAAATGCCGCTATAGAGCGCGAAGCGCGACACGCATTATTAATTGTAATAATGAGTCTTGATAAAGGAAGCAGCCCCTTATCAATGAGGAGCACCATCACAGCACCCCAGTCTCATTACTATCAAGTACTCCTACAGGTTTTTTTTAAGAACCACATATAGAAGGCCGCAGGCCTGACCCGTATCTTGCCTGTGGTATGGACCCTTTGGTATGGACCTTAAACCCCGCTCACTATCCAGCGTTTAAACTTCCGGGTTTACATTTAAACCGACTATTAATAGCGTATTAATATCTTAGATAGAAGATGATTTTTCAAGCGGTTCCGTAGTGGTGTGGTTACACGCTCGCTTCACATGTGAGAGGCCCAAGGTTCGAGCCCCAGTAGAATCAAATTATTTTATTTGTGTTCTATGTTAACTTTTTGTTTTGATGTAGACATTTTAGTTTAAATAAATATGCTGTTTTAGTGTAACCATTTTTTGTTTTTATAATGCCAATGAAATATATGTGTGAGAGAGTGGGGGCGGTCGTAAACACATTAAAACTTGTACAGTGTTTTCATATCAATAAGTACTCAACCCCTATCGTAAATGAGCAACGTAAGAATACGTTCAGAATCATCTCCCCTTGAAGTTGAGAAAAATATGAAATTACGCTTACAAGATGAAGCCGATTTTTCAAAACCTACACAGTTCTGTTCCATTAATGAAAACTGCACACGGATGCCAGTAAAAAAACGAAACCAATGTAAATAAAATGAACTATAAAATATAGACTTACAGTAACTGTATATTGGTTATCATTTTCTGTTAATACGCCTGCGTATAAAAATCAAATATAGAGACATCAAGCGACTTTAACAAAATATTTCTTAATTGTTGATACATTATGTAAACTAGAAGTGTTGTTGACATCATATAGTTGCTGGCTTGATCGTGAGATGGTTCGCCATCTAATATTATTTATGTCATATTATCAAAGGAAGTAACATATAAATAAGCTTTACATCATCTTAAACGTTTATAAGCATTCCTTGCGCAAAGTGACTTGACAGATAATATCACTGTGGCTTTGCATATCATCTACTGGTTCTGTTACCACTGTTTTATATATTTTGGTTTCCTAAATAATCCGGCTGCTGTTCTACCTTCCTCCTGGGTGAATGATTGGTCTGGTATCTGTCACTACTCCAACGTCTATAAACAAGAATGGTTCTAATCTTTTGTGAAAAGCTCTATTTTAGATATGAGCCGTGAGTTTAAGTCAACGTTTGTGTACGAACATTATTTCGATTTATTACCTTAATCATTAAGACACTACGTCACAAAGCTTCTAACTTCGAGTCTGTCACTCAGAATTTAAACAGGACAATATGCTGGTCAAAATATGCCACGACACAAACGTTTTTGCATTTGCTGTAACGAATAAGATGTTGAGGATGAGTTTCATTTTGTTTGTAAAGGTCCTTAATACGCTTATATTAGAATAACTACTTAAAGAAATGATTTAACATAAGAGCATCTTTTTATAAATTTTATCAATCACTGAATAAAGTTGAACTTATTAAATTAGCCAAATTTGTAGAGGCTCTGATTTAAGAAATACTTCTAAATGTTGTTACTTAACTTCAAATATAAATCCTCCATATAAAACACGTATTATATCTAGCCTTTTCGTAACCGTACACGATTCTGCTTCTGTTAATGTTATTTCCATGTTTATCTCTGTGACAGTATTGTATGTGAAATATTTAGTGTTATGACGATGTATACTGCAAAAGTCTAAATAAATATTTGTCTTTGTGTTGATAGACATAAACCCTGCTTGCCAAACACTATACAGTGTAGTATTGTTCACACTGGTTGTAATTCGCGTAGCATATTGCATCCCAATAACACATGAGCTGTCCAATTTCTACATGAGCTGTAACGTGGTATTCCTATTACAAGGAATATGTTAGGTTTAGCTACAGTGGAAAACGATTGATCCAATATATGAAATTTTGCTGCCGTTAAACATTGAACGATACGTTGAATTCCTCCCTAGAATGGATATCTTGTTTCGGATCAATTATGTTTTAAAACACTTGAGTGGTGATCAACTATCAATTAACGCTGTGATGTCTTGTCCGTTTATTCTTATTTGATCTAAATTGTCATTTTCTTTGAAATACCTTCTGTTGTGTGTTGTTTGGAGTTAGGGTTTGTACTGATTCTTCTGCTCTTTGAACAAATCGATCCGCGGTTACATCGATCATTGTGTTAGCGGTCTCCACTTCGGCCTCTGAACTTAAAGTTGTTATTGTGTTGGTATCCCCTGTATGACCGACCTCTATTGTAATTTCTAGATGCATCTATCCTGTCTGTATCATTTATAGATGTATTTCTTTGTTCTGTATTCATAGTTATGTAGCTTTCGTCTATCAACGAATTGAATTTCGCTTCCATCATCTTTATCTGCTCTTCAAGGTCATTCAACAGTTTCGTGTGGTCTTCAATGTGGTGAACAATTATTTTTTGGGGGTATTTCATTACACACGACTAGTTCATGTGCATCTTTTAATATCTGTTTTCTCAATTCTTCAAACGTTATGTCCCAGTCATAAAACATTCCCGTTGCATTCTTGAGTTCCGTGTTCCTTATGTATTTCCAGAAGCGTATTCGTAGCATTTGTTAACTTCTGTTTGTTTGTATCTTATCTCTAATTAGAGCCTTTTGTACCAAACTCTTCTAGGCGCATTCCCCATACAGAAATGTCTTCCTCTTACTCTTGGTTAGCTTTGCAATACTCGATCTTGATATATTCTACCCTTATAATATCTCCGTAATAGCTTTTTGATGTCTCTAATATTTCAACTATTGAGGGTGTAGGTTTTAGGGTTGCTTATATTTTCCGGGGGTTTTCACCCATTGCATCTCAAATAGCTTTTCACAATATTTCTGATTTGTATATGTTTGAGCCAAGCATGCTTTCTATTTTCCATTCTAAAAAAAATTCTTGGTTCAGTAAATTTTGGTACATTTGGTATTATTATTTAAGCTTGTTTGTTGTCGTTGATCTTACTGTCCTGTGGTTTATTTCGACCTTTACCATAATCTAGTAAGTCTTCATCCAGTTAGCTTAAAACGCATTGCTTTTCCAATAGACTCTGTTCTAATTCACATTTCTGTTGTTTTAGTGCACTTCATATGCGTTCATCTTCAAGTTATTTCCTTTTTTTGCAGCCATTTCTTTTTGTTTTGTTTATCTTAAAAGTTCCTTTATCATAATCTTTCTGAGTGCGTCCTTCTCCTTCAGTTTCATGAAGTCAATTTGCTCCTGCATAGTGTTCAGTTCCAGTTTATAGTCAATGTCACTCTTAATGCATTTGTTTATCAACTGGTTGCAATGTGTTATGTTTATCTCTCTCCATTAGTATTTATTCGTAACCATTTTAATTCTGTGTCTACCGTGCCATTGCTTACGGCTGAAAACTAATTAAAATATGTACAATCATTCACTTCCTTAAGCATTGGCCTTATACTGTCGACATACCCGTATTCATCAGTTGTAATAAGTGATCGATCTGCGTATGTCATTTCGGCGTAACTGTTATTTTCTCTGAATAGTCTGGATATTCAAATAGATTTTAATATGCCCACATGCTCTTTTCAACTCATCGTCCTCAAATTCTATGTCAATCACAGTCTTCTTCAGTCTTTGACTTTCAATGTCAAAAGACCTGCTTTGTTTTCTCAGAAGCTCATCCCCAACTGTTGTTCTCTGTGAACAAATCTATGTTGTTAATCCAATTCTTGTCTTGCTTGTCTCATTTTCTCACTAAGCTCATTTCTATGCCGTTGTGATTCTTGAGTTTGTAATATTTCTAAGCCTCTGTCCGTTTGTTTTATTTGTTTTAATCTGCTTTTCATTTGTTCTCTCTTGTATTTGTCATTCTTTCTGAAAAATATCTGCCTTAAGCGTTTCTCTCCGTCGTAGCCTCTGTTCTCTTTCAGTCAAGCGTAAATGATCCATCTTTGGGATGAGCTCTTTACTTTTAACAAGGACTTTTCATTTATATATATATTTTTTGTGTATCTATTTAATTTTTTCTGTCATATATCATTATGTATCAACACTTTAAGTTAAGTTAATTTTAAATGGAAATAACTAATATAATTTCAAAATTTAATCAAATTAAAGTTCATTTAGTAGTTTTGCATATGGCATTAACATTACAAGTTAACTAAATTCAATTAAAAAAAAACACACAAAACTTTACTATCATTTACAATGCTTTAATTCAATTTCTGTACTGATTTTAATAATATCACATTTATTCGAATCGACGATTTAATTGAATTACTTTATTTTATTATATTAAGTTAATTTAGTTTAAATACATTTACTAGATAGATGTTTTAATTTAATACAAATGTATTATTGCAATGTATTTTATTTAAAGTTCCTATCTTTTAAAGTTGTAATAAATTAAACATAATGTATTATTGTATTTTATAAAGAAATATGAATAATTAGATTCCTTATGAAGACAAAAATGCACTGACTTTCTCATCTATTCAGTTGTTGTTGTTTTCGAATCTTACAGAGCCTTTTTGTTTGCCTTTACTACTTTCCGCTTTGAAAGATTTTAAAAAAGAAACAAGTATTGCTAGTTTTTGTTACCCACATAAAAGAAATTTTTTTGTAATCCCGAAACGCCCTGTACTATCAGTTGTCAATGTTTTAACTGTTGTATGCAATAAACAGAGTCCGATTAATATTCTACGCACAAGCTTATTATCAGTGCGCATTCCGTCTATTAAATTTTAGTTCCTTTGGATTTTATTATTCTTTACGCACATCTTACACTGTCCAATATTGTATTGGTAACACAGTCTACTATAACGGTGAACGAACATCCGCGATCTTCACAATGTTTCCCGATATTTTGAACAATAAACCGGGCTAATAATCATTGAAACGGCATATTCTATTGAAATCAAAGATAGTATTTGTTTAATATTTTTAAGAAGTAATTTGCTATGTAAACGAACAATTTCTTCGTATTTGCATCATTGTAAAATGATTAAAATGTTTGAAAACATATTTTTATTTGAAATATATTTATCTTCAAAATAGCATTCTGTTTCACTTTGTAAGACCTATGGTACAACTACTGAACCTTGCCGATTGTATATACGGACAAGTGAATGCAAATTTAGTGAATGATGAGTCGTTAGTGTTCATGCAGGGACACTTAATCTCTTAATATTAGTAAAGTGGCATTAGAGTCTTTGATTAGTAATTATGTGTACACAATATAAATAATAGTAAACTTGTATATACACAATGTTCCTTATATTAATTTTAAATGTTATTCTTAATTATTTCATAAACATGCACGAGTGTACATTAGTAATGAATCACTAAATTATTAAGTGAATCAAAACTTCTTAAGCACTCAAATTGCAATAATTAACCTTGCGTGGTATTCTATTCAACGGCAAAATTACAGGATCCTCTTGAAAAGTACACTTGTACGTGGCAATAAGGAATTGTCTATTGAGCTCATTTGATTTTAAGCATTCTAAATGATAACGATAATGAAACACACACCCTGGTGCAATATGTGTGAACATGGACAGTTTTCTAATAATGACCATGAAGCGAAAACACGTTGGGCGCCATTTCTCGCCGGCCAGTTCAGCCCTTTGTGGGATAAGCAACATGCTTGTTGGTTTCGTTGTCGATATTTTTTGCAAACTAAGATGATAATGTTATAATCTGCAACAATTCATAAATTTTAAGTTAACATTATAAACAAACTTACAACATAAAATGGTGAAAAGAGATAAGCCGTTATAAATTACAAATAATAATAATAATAATAATGAAAGTTGTCACTTATTAATTGAGTTAACCTGCAGATATACATTTATTTGAACATTAGCAAACAGTACATGCACACATAAAAAAAAGACTACAAATGCTTATCATGTTTAAGATGACACTTTGTAAACATTTAGCTCGCACAAATGTGATCCAAAATTACCCTATCGACATATGCTGAAATTAACATCGTTTCATATGCACATATTTTTCATGTGTACACAAGAAGCATAGTTTCTAAATATTAACATCATGAACTATAAAATAAAAAAACACAAAAAAGAAACTACCTTTTTATTTAAATGCACGTTGGCAGTTTAATGCTTCTGGTTTCCCAGAATATCGAGGATAGCGACATCAATATAACATGTGATAAGTGTAAACAGTAAAAACGAAACAAATCAGTAACGGTAAGTCTTAATAATTTGTCAAACTATTTACACATGAATGACGCAAAAAGGAGATTTTAACTTAAATTCTCAATAATAGTTTAAGGTGAAAGTGTCTGATTCGAAGGAACTAGTATTTCGAAAAACTTTCAACGGCTATTTTGAACCTTGTGATGAAACAGTGAAATAATCTTAAAGACGCATTTTTCGAGCTGAAAGAATTTACTATGAATACCAACAAAACCATATAATTTATATATTATCATATAATACAATTTCTGCAAATAAAATTAATGAATCCATTTAAATACAACATGACTTGCATTTTTGAAAATTGTGTGCGATACAATGTTTGTTTTAAATGTTTAGTGTCATAAATAGAAAATATTTCTTCCTTTATTTGAAGATAAGTATCCATTTACACATATACAAATACCCTGCATTTTTATGTAATGTTTGAATATTAAATACTGTTAGTTTATTTAATTTCGTTCTTCGTTCTTTAATGACTTGTATTTTTTTCACAAAACAGTCTTTACGAAAATTAAAATTGTAGAAGTATATATCCATTCCAACCTTCTAAAAATAACTAAAAGGTGTATTAAATCGTTAAGAAAATGTTAAATAAATGTGTATAAAAATAGAACCACGTCTGGTTTGTACGCAAAATAAAAGTTCAATGTGAAAACATCTTATTAGAGGAACAGCTTAACACAGATTGCAAACTACCCTTCGTAAGTACATTTTTATATTAAATCAATTATAATTCTCAGAGGAAGGCATTCCGGATTTTTTTTATATTTAAAGTAATATAGAATTTTACTACATGGTGCCTTTATTAGCTCTTCAGGTTATCAACATTTGTTTTGCTCATTGATGTAATAATATGGACTATCCTATCAGGTAAAAGGCTATAAAAAGTTAAAATCACGGTATGGTTATGAAATGTCGCATGCCGCGGCCCTGATATGATATATATTGGATAATCTTTCTCATATGGTGTCTCTATATTAGGGTTTAATTGGGATTCCAGAGAACTGCGGTCGAAATACGGTCAAGTGGATTTGATATATAACTTATTGTATCTCATTTTATTAACTTCCTGTACAACTATTCTCTGAATAATTGTGTTACACGTCTCCGGTGACAAAATAATCGACCTCTTTCGAGGTTACGCTGCAAAGCATCTTATATGTGCATTGTATGAATTATCTGACGATTTCGCATACGAGTTCATACAGACGAATATTAAAAAGTTAAAATAATGTGTTGTTGTTATTTTAACAATTGGTCTGTTTTAACGATTTTTTAAGGTCATACAACAGTTTTAGATAAATAATTGTATGTAACTCAATAAAAGCAAGTTACAAGTCATAGCTTGATGTCGACTAACACAACTACTTAGCAAAAGTTATAAACTAGATGCCAGTTGTCTACAGTTGAGTCAGATCTAACATCTGGTATAACAGAAGACTTACTATAAACTGAAAATCATTACAAGTGGTATCACCGCTTTAATACGATCAATGCACAGCAATTAGGTCTAAGCCGGTTTGTAGGGATGAGTCGAACCTAAGAATACAATAAATATGCCCGAAAGTCGGTTTTGATTTTAGTGATCCTGTCCATGCGAGATTTAAAAGCTTGCATGTGTATAAATTACTATTATTTGGCCGCATTTAAAATACTACGATTTGGCATACGTATACACAAAGCAATAGATAAAACAAGAGATTTGTTTGTCAGAAACACAATGCCCCTATTGCGCCGCTTTGAAATAATATTTCAATATATCATTTGGCAGGTTTAGAAATAATCTCCCTTTTAAAGCTTATTACATCCCTTGGATCGTATTTTTTGAATTTTGACCTTGAAGGATGACCTTGACCTTGACCTTTTACCACTCAAAATGTGCAGCTTCATGAGATTCACATGCATGCCAAATATCAAGTTGCTATCTTCAATATAGCAAAAGTTAAGGCCAATGATACAGTTTTCGGACGGACGGACGGACGGACGGACGGACTGATGGACAGTTCAACTGCTATATGCCACCCTACCGGGGGCATAAAAATCAGATACAGTATATGATGTGGGTTTTTTAATCGCCGCTTCAATACATGCACATGAACTAGACTGACGGTGACGGTATTTTGGTTATTAGTTTTTAGTTTATTACGCATACATAATTATACAAATCGAATATACAGAAATACAGCGGCTTTTACCAAATCTTGCTTAATTGTTGATACATTATGTAAAATAGAGTGTTACTTGAGACATTTTGTTGAAAGGATATAGTTGTTGGCTTGGTCGTAAAATGTCTCGCCATTTCAACAGTATTTATGTCATATTATCAGGGGAAAATAACATCATAATGGTAAACGTTGTATAAGTATTCCCTGCGCAAACATACTGACAAAATACCTACTAAGATCAGATGCAGGTGTTGTTTTTGTTTTTTTTTTTTGCTTATACATTTTCATTAGTTTGGTCTGCCACATATTCAGCGACGAACATTCTTATCTTCGTAATTCAGACCAGAGCACATGTAGACAGCTAAGCCGTACTCGTTACGATTGTTTGTTAGACTGTTAAACGTAGTTTTGGGTTTTCGAGGTTCGCATTAAGTACGTCGTAAATCTTTATCAAACAATCCATACATTATCGAGTTGAAGTATGCTCATTCATTTTATGACCTTGCAAATGTGCTTAAGACTTCAGCAATACAAAGTGTATTATTTATAGAAAAGCAAAACCTATGTTTAACGCAATATAACCATTTTGTGTTACATGTTGCACTTGAATATCACAAAAGACAAGAAACGACATGACCGCAGTGAAAGGATAATCATATGAACGAGTGGAGCTTATGGCGATTAGACGATTTATATTATATTCTTAACATGGCCCTTATGAATATTCTTTTAATATTCAATGCCGATAATGTACGTATATGATGCATTTCATGCATATTGTTTCCGTATATTGAAGACACCAGCATAATTATCCAAGTTTGCGCATGTGTAGATACTATGATTCGCATGCGTTAGATGAAGATGGTCGCAGTAGTGTGGGCTCGATAACAAATTAATTATTTTTGCTTTTTTTAACTGTATTAGGACCAGTTTAAACACACTTTCTTAGTTTGTGTGTCGGTTGTGAAACCCACTAACGAAGGATATAAATCGAATTGCAACGCAATAGATATGGTTTTCACAAAATTATGATTTTCTCGTATCTCCTTTGTATATTTGTGTCTTTGTTACTGACCATTGTTATCAATAACCAATACGTGTTCACGAATATACGTGACTGTCAATGTGTAATCGATGTGTTTACCTGTTTATAACTGATCATAAACACAACAACTATTATCAGATTACATTTACATGGCCGCCTTAGTATGTCATATAATGTCTGCCAACAAACAGTGTGCAAACAATAATTGCAAGTACAAAAGCGGACCAAGTGCAAAACTCTAAGTGCAAGCTTTCAATCGACCTTGATCAGTTGGCCAATCTTAACACTGAAATACTTGGCTTGCAATCAAATAACTTGTCACTCTCTAACGAACGTTAAACCTCAAATCATGTTCAATGAGAGATAATTTATTTCAACGGTTTCAACGGTAGATGTAGTACGGTAGCATAGATGTAACGAGATACAAAAAGCTCGTTTGCGAGATTGACTACGTCGTGCTTCCTACGCCCGGAGCAAATCATGCGGCCGCGATAAAATGTTCGGATATATTCGCGGTAAATACACATGTAATATATATTGTCATACAAAAATTAACAACGATCATGTTCTATCTCATTAAATCCATGTTCACCTTTGATATTTAGCGTTGACATTTTTGCTATTGCTATAAGGAACACTGGTTTTTATGGGTTAAAATTATTTTACGAAATATTTTACGAAATATTCGTTTAATTAGAGTGTTTATGGGCCTTTTAACAGAAAATGGTGGACAATCCTCGTGCCTCTAATCAGTGATCAGTTCCCACGGGCGATTCAAGCGCGACGAAAAATCGTCATTCCATACCTGGCACAGGGCTCAATCTGAAGACAAACGTGCATAATTGGTGTACGATAAACTCCATATTGATGATGCAACATTAAGACCCAGTTCCCGAATCACCGTCTGGACGCTCCGAGACCAAGAATCATAATGCAAGTAGGCAAACCAGTAACAGAGCGTCTCGCCGACAACAAGTCCCGAGCTAGGATCAGCAACGAAAACCGCTAAAATTTCTTGTTTGGAACGTTCAAGGATTATGTTCTAAACTATATGACCCTGATTTTTCCCACAACATCAATGACGTTCACTTTGTTTTTCTCTGTAAAACAGGGCATTCCTATGGTGGTTATAAAACAATTGAGGGTTTTGAACACTTTGTTTATTTCAATGTAACTTTCTAAACGAGAATAGTGACTTATTGGAAAATTCTAATTTGAACCATTATGAAAACTTGCCCGCCGATGATGTATATTACAATTCGCAAATCGCATGATGTTTTTACAAACCGTTTTATGGTTCGATTTTTAACTTTATGCAAAGAATGCTGTGTATAACCTTAAGAATTAATCTTATTATATTAGTGTGACTTTGCCAATTAAATAAGTGTTTAGTTGACATTGAATTATGCACTTCTGTTAAATCATCATTATGGTAAATGGGTTGAGAATAGTAAAGTATTATAACTAGGGGTCATCCAAGTCAAAAGCCAATGCACATGTGAAGTATCAAGCCAATATATCGATTCGTCGACGAGTAATCGATCGGAAATGACTGTCACACTTATTGTGACAGTAACCTTGACCGTTGTCCTAGTGACTCTAATTTCAATAGCGGTAAACTACTGTCAAAGACAAATGCACATTTGAAGTATCAAGCCAATCGGTCGATTCGTTAACGAGTTATTGATTGGAAACGATTTTAGCACTTATTGTGACAGTGACCTTGACCTTTGACCGAATGACGTAATTTTTAATAGGAGTCATATTATGACCCAGGCCAAAACACATGGGAAGGATCAGCCAATTGATAAATTCGTTGACGTGTTATTGAGCGGAAACGATTTGCACACTTATTGTGACCGTGACCTAAACCTTTGACCCCGATATATTGTGGGGTAATCTACTGTCCTAGGCTTCAAGTAGCAAGCCAATCGGTCATTCCGTTGACAAGTTATTGATCAGAAGCATTCATACTTATTGTGACAGTGACTTTGACCTAGTGACCCTAGTTTCAAGATGGGGTCATCTACCGTCCATGGCCAAGTATCAAGTTAATCGGTCAATTCGTTTGCGAGTTATTGATTGAAAACGAACTGGTCTAATGACAGACAGATCGACCGAAAGATCGACCGACCGACATACAGCAAAACAATATATCCCCTATTCAACGAGAGGGCATACATATGAACCTACCAATTGGAATACATCGAGAGGTAATCATGCTACCTTATTCAACATATTAGAAAACGAATCTTACAACTTTGACCTACTGCACCGTCGTTGGCTTACGGTTTATTTGATTTGGATTCGTGCATTAACAACCTGTGGTCTCTTCTCTATCAAATATCATTTCGGGTCCACGGGAAACGACGCTGTAGTGCGAGTTCAAATACACATGTAATAAAATCGAAAAAATGATACAAAAGTATATAATGTTTTTAGAAGTTAAGCGGTCATGCTATGTTTGTAAGTGAAAAGCTAAATACACTTACAATGTCATAGAGCAACATCGAGTTAAATTCGATTCTTGAAAATTGTGTAAAGATATAAAGAAGTGTAAAGGCGGTAATACAAATCATAATGATATAAATGTAAATAATTTCTTAAATCACTTTAATTAATGTCACGAAATTAAAGCGCGGATTTGGACGGTAACGTTGCGAACTTTGTCATTAATTGTAATGAATTTATTGCTTCATATCTGTTTAATATCTTTAATTATTAATTCGAAAACACCGTATATCCGGTGTCTTGGACTAAATGCTCATTTGCCACATTATTCAAAAAGGTGATAAATCGAAATCGGCCATTATAGAGGGATAATTCTTGTTAATAGTCAACTAAAATTTTCTTTAACACTGCAAATTCATCTTATAAGCGATGCGAGGATTACTCTGTTATTAATGAATGTCAATTAGGTTTTATAAATAATCGTAGCAAGTCTTATTGTATATTCATTTTGCATAGTATCATTTAGAAGGATTTAGCAAATAATTTCAAACTAGCTTGTGCCTTTGTAGACGATACTGCAATCATGATCTCCTTTGGATTAACATACATCAGCTGCAAAATGCTTAATATGCTGAACTCCATGTATGAAAATGAAAAATCTTGCATACAACGTACAAGTAAAACGTCATATTCAGAATTGTTTGATGAATCTTTAAGGGTTAAACATGGTGAACGATTGTCACCACTTAAGTGTATTCTGTTTATCAACGATATTGGTGAACATTTGAAAAGAACGAGTCCTAAACTATTGGTGTATTATTATGCAGTCACATAATACTTTGATAAATAAACTTTTGATTATAATTGTTTTAATTTTTACAACAAAATATTTTGGCCAAATGCTGTCAAAACAACACTTGATTCACTTGGTTTTAATAATTTGTGGTTGCGCCAGAATAACGAAATTAGTTGCATTTATATGCTATTACAAAGAGTCCTAGACGTTTACAATCAAACTCGGTTTGAATGTTCACGGTCTCAAAGTAAGCTTTCATATGATATCACATTTAAAAGGATTTTTTAAACATGCTTCAATTAAATTGATATTGAAAAGGATTGAGTAGATTTCGATTGTGTTCGCATCACTTAGAAATAGAAAGAAGCAAATTTAATAATATTAACGTCACTGATCAAAAGTATAAAGTGTGTACTACTGGAATGATGAAATCTGAATTTTATTTTATATGTATGTGTGAAATTAATAAAGATCTGAGATCCAAATACAAAATAATGCTGTCATTAAATACCTTGAATTATTAAAAAAAATATATTGCATCAAAGGCTGTAAAACTCATCCATAAAGTATCGATTTATCTATTTTGCAATGTTAAAGCGACAAGAAGTCATTGATTCTTGTGTTGATTCCTAGTTGTTTAAAATTATTTCGCATAATATACCATAGTTTTTTATATTATTTCTTGTATATTTTGCTGTTTTTGTTTGATTATATTTGTGTCATCTATTAACAATAGTTGTATTCTATGACCTACTTTCTTACACTTATTGTATAATAATTCTAATTGCATACAGCATTTTTGATATAGCCAAACTTCATCTCAATGCGTATATGCATTTATAATATGATTACATGTTGCCCAAAGAATGTTTTGCTTATTATGCAAATAAATAAATAAACTGTTCATAAAAAATTATATATATATGAAGTTCCCATTGGGTACATCTTTGTACCAAGGATGTTAATTTGTATTATCTGTTTTGGTTAAATCATATTTAGGTGTATATTATTGGGTTACTGTAAATTTGAACTTTGTTGCGCTTTTAACTGCATTTATGTTGAGGACACACGCGACGCAATTTAAAATTAAATTATATACGTTGTTGTAGTCTACATTTTCGTATGTTCGGTTGGTTGTATTTTTTAATTTACCGTATGTGGCATTACACACTGTTGGTGATTCTTATATTGTATTTGCGATTATACTTTTCAATGATTGATACAATACGCGTTTATATAAAACAGTACTTAAAATTCATATTCATACGTCTTTACGATAGAACAATGTAAATAACTAATTGGACATACTCAAGGAAACCTTTTGAACCATTATGATGTCATGTTGTGCTTACACACATACAAAATGTCGTTTAATTGTATTATAAAGAAACGTCTTTAGTGAAATTAGATAATCAATTCGCTTTTAGCGGTCGTAATTTATTTCACAATGTTCAAATTAGGATTAATTATATATATATATATATATATATATATATATATATATATATATATATATATATATATATATGCAGAGTCGGAGAAATTATCCGATCATTTCAGTTAATACTTGATTATGAAAAATAGTAAGTTAAGGATATTGACTTATTTTAAAAAAAAATATAGCACGTGCTCAGTATTTAAATAATAGTTTATACTCGCAAACGCATATTGAAAAGATCTGTAGGGAAGTAATAAACTTCCTTTTTTAATTACTTTTAAACTTGATACTATCAGTACAAACTGTTCAAGCGGTACTTGTTCTGTAATTGCCATTTGTAATTGGAAAGCCCTTTGTTTTTCGTTATACACGCACAGCGAACCACGAAATCATTGCAAAGAAGCAATCTGCCGAAACGTATTCAAATCAAATTAGTATCATTGCAAGAGAATATCGTATTTCTGTGCAAGTATCCTTAATGTTTAATTCAATCATTAAACCCAATTGCCAACATGTACTAATCATTGTGATAAACAAAACGGGAAACCAAATACCACGTGTATCATATTAACTGGGAAACCACTAATATTTTAAGAATATCCTTTAAAGTTGTGGATGACATACGTGTCCTTAAAACTGTCGATAAGGATTAACTTGGGTACGTAGCCAATATTAGCCATGTTTGTTGTTCTGTTAAATGTTAGTTTGTTAGATTGTAGTTTTTATGTCTAATAGGTGCACAGAAAAATAATGTTTACTTTGACAAATCTGTTTTACATTATCGCGACAACACAATACACAATGTGGACATGAACTTCCCAGGTGAAGGTTTTAAAAGTACTAAAATAGTACACATATTGAACAAGTTGAACCGTTTTACGCGACTCGAGTTCACGGTTTATAACATTGACAACCGATGTTCATGTAGCAGATTGGGGAATTTCTGAACATGTATTATTTCCCAAGTTACCGTTCCAGAATATTCGATGATTTTCTAGTTATACTATTAACATAGTTAACATAGTGTTAACTATTAAATATTAAACATTGTATACGCATTTATTTAAAAGCCATTTCAACTTCATAAATCGTGTTGTACAGTAATAGCATAACATTGCATGAATACATTGAACACTTGCTGTTAAACATATAATGGATTTACTTTAAGATAGTGATTGGATCACATTATGGTTATATATAATGTACATAAGTTAGTTTTCAACCGTTACTACTCTTTATTTAAGAACGGACAACCCACGTGCTACTATTGTTTTTACAAGTTTTAGCATTTTAGGATAACTATTTTTAAAATTAAAGCATGAACGATTTGTTTCATTAAAATTATTCAGATGAACTACTAGAAACAGATATCTAGTTGGTAATTACGTTATATAACATACATAATATAACTTACTCATAAAAAGTACCCATTTACACATATTATTTATGTTTGTAAACTGCATTTACTATAGAAACGCAAAATTGCGCTTACACATTAAGTTTAATCGATTTACAATTAACATGAAACACTAACAATCTTGTTTGTATCGACTGTAGCCCTTTTTTATTATAAAGCACAAACTGTGTTGTTTTTTTCCATTACATAAGCACTGTTTCCTCTTCCCTGAGATAAACATTCTCTCAAGCTACATTTAACAGGATATCTTCAGCACAGACTTATTTCTATTCAAAACAAACCTCGCTAGACAACATGAAAATTAGCGGCATGTTAATGCGATTTTACTATTGTTTATATTCAACATCATCAAACCATTTAGTAGTGACCACTAAATAAAGTCTACAATACACAGTCGTTTATTTGGAAATCAATGAAAGTATGAAACTTATTATTTTCCAGAAAATCATTTTTTATAAAACTGTTATTTCTTTTGAAATGCAGGCAATATTCAGTTTCATTATTTGTGTCCGGATAAATGACTTAGACATCCAATCAAAATCAAAACTTCTTACTTAATTACAACACGCAAATAACGAAAACACTAAGCATGTTTTATTCAATTACTTTAAAGCGGCCATGCCGTCATCAAGGGCTTCAGTGGTTAAATACTTGTAAAAGCTCAAATATGTTTAACCTGACATGATAATGTGTAAGAGCTACGGGTTTCAAATGTTTGACAGACCAAAGTTCATATTATTACAATGAACATACCACCAGATGTATACATTAATGTTCTTAAACTAACTTGCTTAATGATAATGACATGAAATACAAAATGATTGGTATGGAGTTCCAAACTAACAAGAACCAACAAGTTATTCAACAAAACCTGAGTAGTACACCATGCCAATTTCAAACTCCTGTGTATGTTGTTTCAAATTAATGACCTAAATATCTCGGGTATGAAACTCTGTATGCGGGGTTTAGTAAGATACAAAACACTTTGTGAACGAAATACTTATATCGTCATTATATACTGACACAGCAATCAATTGGTCAGGAACCAACGTGTGGGAGGTGTTCTTCGAACTTTATGTACGTTATATATTGAACCTCGAACGCCCGGAACGGAAGCAAAAGCTTTGTCTGGAATGAATATTCAATATGATTTAGAGGTTCGAACAATAGATTTTGTAACAAGTATTGGAATCTTGGTATGCAGTCTTGATTTTTTTTCAGCTGCTGATTTCTAACGACTCCCGTTACTTAAGAGTATAAATCCCTAATAATATATACATGTTTAGCGAATTATTTAACCTCACATGTCAGAGGCAATTGATTTCTACTTATTGTATTATTTACTCATCCCGCACATTCAAGAATATATTAAATTTATTTAGCATAGTTAACACCTCAGAAATGTCATTATCTAATACAAGGGTCACATTGCTTAGCTATTTCGGTGGGAAAATTGGTCTGGAAACTCTACTCCAAGTATGGTCATTGGTTAAAAAATAACCATGCATTTGTGTCATGTTTACCTTATATATAATAATAACAACTTCCTACAAAACTATTCTATATTGACACATAAAAAAAAAATTCACTCAGCTATCAGAAGCCACATTTGGGAATAAGCTGAAGGAATTGTTAAAGCATGTCTTCGAAACAACATTATTTTAAATTATTTTGGGAATTATTCTTGAGTATAATTGTAAGCATTTTACTTTAAACATGCTAATATCTGACTACATTCGCACATACTTACGCATTGTAAGGGTTTATCTTGTCAGGAAGCAGTGACATCCTGGACAACTTATTTCCAACATATGTGCACACGTTGCCTTTAATCGATAAAACCATATTTTATACCAATTTAAATACACATATTAAAACACAGTCCGATTAAATCAATTATACGATTTTTTTTCTCATACCATTGTAAATACAATTTCTTGGAATAACGTTCTGTTGGAAATTAAATTTATTGTATATTATCTATGGTTGTTATTATGTAAATATATTGTTAAGAGTAAATAAATTGTGTAATCCTGTTTAACAGAGCATTATGTGGTTCGAGATATTATCTGGTATAAACTTTTGAAACTAGGAGTTCGAGGAAAAATGATACATATTTTTAAATCTATGTATGTAAATGTGAAATCAAGAATCAAAGTAGGTAATAGAATAAGTAAGACTTCTCTTGTTTATTATGAGTGAGACAGGGTGAATCATTATCACCGTTCCTTTTTTCTATTTATTTGAATGATATTGAGGAACATTATATGTTAAATGGTTTCAATGGGATTGATATCGGAATGTGGAAATTATTTCTTTTAATTTATGCAGATGATATTGTTATTATGGCTGACTCGGAGGAAGAACTTAATAAAGGTTTGTGCTTGTTGGAAGAGTACTGTGATAAGTGGTAACTATGTGTAAAATCAAATAAAACTTAAGTTATGATTTTTTTAAAAGGGGGACAATTAATGAGTATTATGAATTTTGCATATAAAGGCGAGATTAAAGAAATTGTAAAGTCTTTTACATATTTAGGAATTGTATTAACCAAGGGAAGATCATTTGCAAGTACTTGTAAAAACTCTTGGTGAACAAGCTACAAAAGCGGTTTTTAAAGTATATTCGTATTAACTTAATTTTCCTTCAATCAATAGTCAGACCAAATTACAATTATTTGATCAACTTTTTTTAAATTATGGCTCAGAAATATTGGGCTTAAATGAATACATGAAACTTGGGAGAGTACATTTAAGTTTCTTTAAAAAATATTAGATGTGAAAATTAAAACTCAAACTAATTTTGTGTATGGAGAACTTGGTAGAACATCCTTAATTGTTAGACGTGCAGTTAATGTAATAAGGTATTGGCTTAAAGTTACCCATTTAGAAGACCATAAATATGTTTATGGCATATATTTACATATGTGTAACAGTTTGTTAAGTAAACCAAATATGCACACATGGGCTAAAGCTGTTTGTAACTTGTTGCAGTCCTTGGGATTACATTATGGATGGATAAACCAAGGAGTATCTGATGATGAGTGCTTTTTATCTCTTGTTATATCTACATTAAATGATGCTTTTATACAAAATCGGATGTCTGAACTGAGTAATTCATCAAGAGCAGTAAGTTATAATCTTTAATGTAAATTTGAATTCCAGCCGTATTTAAAAGATGTTACCATTGATAGGTTTAGGTTTAATCTGTGCCGACATAGAGAATCTACACATAGATTTGAAATAGAGTCAGGCAGATGCCATAAACCAGAACATATACCATGCCAGGAAAGAAAATGTCAACATTGTAATTTCTTGGAGGATGAATTTCATTTTTTAGTTTGAATGTTCCTTATACAATGATATTAGAAAAACATACATCAAGCAATATTACAGGACCAAATATTTCAAAATATATAAAGTTAATGCAATCTGATAACCAAACAATTAACAGAAATTTAGCAATTTATGTTCATAAAGCATTTATTCAAAGAAATGTCTGTAGATCTAAATATTATTTTGAGTAATATATTCCTGTCAGAAAAGTTTACTTCTCGCTGTCAATGGCGCATTTTATGTTAACATTATGTTGAAATACATGTATCTTTTAACAATATATGTATAGAACATAATATAGTTTGTTGTTTGTATAAATATATTCAACATACATGTGTACTCATGGACTGTAATTTCTAATGTATCTTCAATAAACCATTACATAAAAAAATAACAATAGTACAAGATTATTTTATCGGTAAAACAATAATACTAGTTATTTTGCTAGTGTGAAGTATCTTTGAAGTTTACTATTTTACTTATATGTACGCAGGTCTCACTCATTTGCATATAATTCTTTTCAGAGAAAAGTAGCGATGTGGTCAACAATAACGACAGCAGAACTTCTTCGAAATCTTCGCTGCCGATGATTTTTCAAATGACGTTGCCACCGTGCTCGGAACGGTCGAAGACCAACTGTTTGTACATGGAAGTTTGGTTGCTTATATGCGTATTTGACCTGGCGCGTGCTACGCGTCCACGTGTAATGGCATCGAGTGACGGTTCTCGATCAAAAAAGACAAATGCGACTTCTAATTTAAAAAGGAAACGAGTGTTAGAAGATCGTGATGAAGACGGAGATACACCTTTACATATCGCCGTTATTTTATTTGATTCTGATTTCGTTGAGCAGATATTAAAACGATACCCATTTTCAAACTGCATATACATGCCTAATAAACTTCTTCAGACTCCGTTGCATCTGGCAGTAATCACCGATCAACCACGCGTTGTGCGATCCCTAGTAAGCGCTGGTTCGGATAAAGATGCGAGGGACAAAAATGGGGATACCCCACTACACATTTGTTGCAGAAAAGGATATGTGGATTGTATAATTGCATTGCTTGATAATAATAACCTTTATGGTACAACGGAAAGAATAGACCTAAGCTTACTTAATTATGATGGTCACTCGTGTTTGCATTTAGCTGCTTCTAATCACTACATGAATATTGTTATGATTCTCCTCAAATCTGGGGCTGATATAAATATAAAAGAAGGCAAGAATGGAAGAACCATTCTGCATAATGCTTGTGAATGTGGAAATACTGACATAGTTCGTCATTTGCTAAGCTACAGGCAGTGTGATATCAACGCGAAAGCTTATGATGGGTTGACACCCTATGATATTGCAGAAGCACGACGTCACAAGGACGTTTGCTTGGTATTGGCTGCTAAAGGAGCTACAAGTGGAAAATACGCAAATGAAGACGTGTGATTTCTATGTATACGAATGAATAGTAACAATGAAAGTGTTAGTATGGTAAAACGTGTATATGCTTGGTTAAAGTGCGTGTGTTAGCTTGTCAATGTGTGTGTGTTGTGATAGAAATGTTTCATATAACTGGACAACGAAAAGCATAAATGCATTCCTCTCGGTTCATTGTATATTGTTCTTTGTAATTCAGACTTTGTTCTGATGACTATTATGTGTACCCTCTACTTACTGAGCTAGCAATGTGTTTTCTTAATGTTTAAAGGCAGTCAAAGTATAAAGTTATTTAATCAATATTTAAATCTGTGTAAAATCGTGTACATTTCATATGTAAACTTGTCGCGTTCTATATTCAATAACCAGAAAGACTTAAAATCCTGCTATCTGGTTTAAAATGTGGACGGAAATATGTTATTTTAATTACAGAACTGGTACTAAGTCACACTTTCTAAGCAAGTAGCGTGTGCCCAAAAAAACATGTCGCTGGTAACCGTAATACAAATTCATGTTGGCATGAATTCAACTTTTTTTCTAAACTTATTAATAGGCGATGAATATACAAAAATCGCTTAAAGTAACGCCATATTTTTGACTCGATTACTAGAACCTCAGAAAAGTATTCCGAATCTACAAATGAAGATATACATAATCGGAAATTTCCATACGTATACTGCAGCATTCGTGCTATATTTAAATAGTTTAATATAAACTGGTGTACATCTAAGCGCGATATATTTTGAAATTATGTGTGTACAAATGTTTGAAAAATTTACATCCAATCATATGAAGTGACCTTGACAGTGAATAATGTTAATAATATAGATTGGATGTAGCTGTAAAACAAAAAATTACGATCTTTAAAATAGAAATTTAAACATTGAGCGATTTTATTGCCGAGTTTGAATTTTACATAATGGAATTGAATAACAGTTATGGTATCCGCTTAATTTTTGTTTTCATATTTAAACTGTCAATATAATATAAGTTTACCTTAACGGGAAAGTAACTAAACGTTACTTTACGATAGCGTTGGAAAAAAGTTAAATTCTATCTTGAGACTTTTACGCGTAAAGCGTATTGTTTTATGAACAAAAGGAGGGGAATGGGAACGAGAAATTAACAAACAGAGCTGGCAGATTGAGTAAGTAAGTTTGGTTAATGTGGGTGTTTTTTTGACGACAAATACTATATTTTGTTTTTTACAATCGTTTTATATTTGTCAATTAGTAAGATGTTGTTCCAAGATAGAAGCATTATTTGTGTTCGTTTTCAGAGTTATTTGAAAATAAAATGCTATTTCTCGAATTACCGCTTTTTGATTTGTAACATTTCCATTGATACTGAATTGGAACGATTGTAATTAATAAAATATGCTTTAAGAAAGCAATTCGGCTTAAATCAACACCTAGCATACACGTTGTTTCCTGAATGTGGTTTCAGAATGACTAAAAATATAATAAAATATCAGAATATAAAACAAAAAAAATTATCTCCTGAAAAACATTACGAGGTGTTATTGTTTATTGTGACTAGGTTTAAGCCGAACGACGCATGTGCTCAGCGCTTACAATTATTATTCGATGACTTGAGTTCTTATATTGTTTAACTGATTGCGTTATGACTGCTTATGTATTACCATGTATAAGCAATTGGTGAGTTGCCTTTAATAACGCAATTTGGCATGGGAGCAAGAACTTTCAATACGATATGTCTTTTGGGTTTTAATATTCCAATATTTAGGGGCACTAAAATAACAAGATGCCACCGAGAAAAGAACTAGAATTGCATGATGATTCAATGGTCACGGTACTAAACAATGCATATTAAATGCCACACGTGTGTTACTATTTTTCGAGTAGTTGTTTATTAATAAACGTTTGTGACGAAATGTATCTCGGCGGACTTTTAACTGGCGTCATTATAAGAGGGTCGTGGGTTAAAGTCCGTCGTTTAACGTTACATTTTGTGATTGGAGATATCTTTAGTATAAAGATGCTGAAACTTGACACCTTAAAGGGATCTTTTCACGTTTTGGTAAATTGACAAGATTAATAAAAATTGTTTCAGATTCACAAATTTTGAAGAAATAATATTTGTGAGGAAACAGTAATTACTGAACACATACCATGCTCTAAACTATCAATTATATGCATCGTTTGACGATTTAAAAACCTGAAACTTATTAAGCGTTGTAACGCAAAACGATTTAATAATTTGGAGAGTTTTATTGTTGTCGTTAAATTTTGCGACACAAAGGATTGCTTATAAAAAGTTTAATTACAGCAATCATGTTATGAGCACGGATTTCCGAGTGGTCTAAGCCATAGACATTTAATAAAGTTGTCAGTGGTTTGGACCCAGTTGAGGAAAAATTATTTTTCTTTCTTTAATTTTGTTCTTTCCTTTTATTAGAGCTTTTTAAATCCAATGTTTACAATGTTTACATTTATCAATATAACGCATTTAATGTCAAAATTTAATACATGTCGAAATCTGTGAAAAGTCCCCTTTAAAGATTTTGGTATTCCTGTAATATATATTGCGTCAAACGAATCCAGTAAACTAACAAGGTGCCGTACATGTATATACAATGCATATATATATAATATTTATTTATTTATTTATTTATTTATACGGGAAGTTGCAAACATCCGTTAACATTATGATATATACATATCATATATTAATATAGAATCAGCTACAATTATCGACATGGAATATGCTTGTCTCGGCGCCACCTTGATAATTTATTGAATCACCAATGCCGCGAATGGCCTATGAAATGAGAAACGAACTGAAATAATTGAATTAATTCGTCACATGTCATCGATATAATGCAAAAACTGGTCCCGTGGAGTAATGCTTTTTACTTTGGACTATGAATCCTGCGATCTTAGTTCAAATCTCGGCGGAACTTAGTATATGGTAACACCTATTAACACCTTAACAAACACGAATGATGTTTAACAATTAAAAAAAAAAACTTAAAAAAAACAATAAGAACGTTTCTAAAAATACAATTTGTTTCTGTGAAATGATAATAACAAACAGATGAAAGTATTTAGAATTATACTTTGCTTAGTTTGACATGATAATAGACTTGTTTTTTTTCTCACCCGGTTACTTAGTTGGTAGTAATCTTTCGACTCGAGTTCATATCTTGCGATATTGCAAATACATTCATTGCAAACTGTATATTCTAAAACTGACCTACGGCCACCTGAGAATAACGGTCAACTGCAGACAACGGTCAGTCTGGATTCCCCCCGACGAAATCACTCTATAGTACATCTGAGAATAACTGTCACCTGTCCATAACGGCCAACGGCCACTATATTGCACTCCGAAATTCATGTCTAAACTAAAAACAACGGTCACGCGTCAGTAGTCTCGAATCGTGAAAATTAAAAACACATCACATCATTTGTCCGTCTATTTTGCGGGTAAAGCGTCTGATAGCGGTCATTGCCTTTTATATTATAAAAGCGGCCCGCTGCGAGTAAACAAATAATAGGGTGTTGAGAAAACAATAGGAAAATTTCTCACCATTATTATTGGATTTGCATTTTGATTGCATGAAACAGATGAAATTAACAATAACAAATTGTATTAATTGCAATTATCGTCTGCAGGCATAACGCATGAGCGCGTGACAAATTCAATTGATCTTTATTGCTGATTCAGTGTTAAAAACAACATTAAGGTGGCAAGTGTTTTTATAAAAAGGCGATAAGAGGATTAGACTAGTGATCGGCTTTGTCCAAGAACAACCAGGTGATGCTTGACTCAATCATGAAATTTCAAGACGAATTCTTTGCGCACCAGGTCAAGTGTTCTAGTATTCAAAAGAAGATTAGCGAGTTTTTTTTTGTGGAGTGCATTGTTTTTATTGTTGCGAGTGAGAATGGTTGTGTGTGTTTTGAAGTTTTTTGCGTGATAAGTTATCTTGTTTTTTGTGCATGACGTGCTATGTTTTTAAGAAGAATTAATGAACGTTTGTATTTTGTATGAGGTTGTTGAATGAAAATGCTGTTTGTGTGATGTTTGCGTACGAATAAATTTTAACAAAATGTTTGCGTATTTGTCTTTGAATCAGAACGGTACAGTTACACCGTACTATCGGTTTATGACAGCAAATCCGCTTTTAAGACTTGTTCGGACGTGACGTCAATGGCACGTGACAAGCTTTATTAACTGAATGAACGAGATGCATGAGTGTATTGAGAAAACAATTACACTAGCATCGCTTAAGCCATTAATTTAGTTTAACAATATGAAATTAAATCAATCTATAAGATATTCTGTATTATTTAGTGTCAGTTAATTATGTTAGTATGCTTAGTTATCGGCAATGAGCCTTTGTTTTACACTGTATGCAAACGACTGGGTGTCGTAACGACGTAACAATACTACCAACTGACCAACCATCTAAAAAGTGTGATCTGAAAACAACGGTCATCTGTTGACAAAGGTAACTTTGGTCATTTCCATTGACTGACCACTCTTCTTAGGTTTGTATTTCAAATTTTTTATGACAAAATTAAATAATCATTGTGCGGATGGTGTTCGAACCAATGCGGACAATTGTCCATTGGAACTTAAATCCAACACCTTAACCAGTCGGCCACTGTACTTTCCGTTCAAAATCTATAGCACATAGAAATAATCGATACGTTGATGATATATTGTATACATCTACGACTATTTTGCAGAATAACAATGTTTTCTGCTTTGAAACTATACAACAATTCGTTAATAAATTACATGAAATATGTTTGACGCACGATTATTGATTCTAACTTATTTAACATATTTCTCCATATGTGACCTACACATATATCGCCACTTAAATCATCTCAAAGATATGTTCTATGTCAATTTTCTTTCATTTCATTTACAAAAAAATGGAAAGTTCGATATTTGTCATTTTGACAATCTGTTAACGCGTACCTCTACATGTAGAATCTTTATGCGTTGCCCACATTATACATGAATAAGCTGAATGAGTATCCGAATATCTGGCCATAATATCCGAAATAGAAATGTATTGTAATACATATGAATGTTTACTTGTTAATGATGATATTTTACCTCTTTTACCTCTTTTGTTATTAATTCAACTGATACGATATGTCTGAATTATATCAAATATAAGAGATATAGACCTTATGATAAAATAACAACAGAATAACAATGTTTTCTGCTTTACAACTATGCCAAGAATTCGTAAATAAATTACATGCAATATGTCTGACGCACGATTATTGATTATAACTTATGTAACAGATTTCTCCAAACATGACCTACACTTATATCGCCTCTGATATTTTTTCAAAGATTATTCATATTTATGCAAGGTCCCGTGGTGTCATTGTAAGCACTCAGGACTTTGAATCCTGCGATAAGAGTTCAAATCTCGGCGGGACCTCTTTCTTTATATATTTCTTTTCCATAAAGAGCTAGAAAACTTTAGTAAGTATTGATTATTGTTGTGTTCCGTCACAAACTGATATACTAAGGCGTAATAGAATTTCCTCAGAATATCTGTTGTAATTATATATCTAACAATCGTTAAACTTAAACTTGGTCACGTGGTGTCATACACTAGGTCACTAGGTGAAATAGTTTTAAGCTTGTAAACACAATAGATACCACATCTCTACAACTCGCCATCAAACTTTGTCAGTGCATCTACTTCCAACATAGCATACATTCGTGGTGATCATCAATCAAGCTTGGCAGATTTTGTTGACAAAAAGATTTTTTGCAATGCATGTGTTTGCAATATCGTCAGATAAGAACTCGAGTTGAGGTATTACCACCAACTGAGTAACCGTGTTAGAAAACAAAAACAAGTCTTGTATCATGTCGAACTAAGCAAATGTGCAATGTTTAATACTTTTATGTATTTTTTATTATTATTATACATAACCAAATTTTATTTTTACTGACGTTCTTATTGTTCTACGTCATTTTTGTTTCATTGTAAAACATCTTCTTTTGTAAGATGTTCAAAAAGTTGGAAAATTTGACATTTGACATTTCGACATTCTGTGAACACGTCTTCTACATATAGCACCTAAATGTGTTGCCCACTAAATACGTGAATAAGCTTAAATATGATCAATAATCAAGCCACAATATCCGAAATAGAACTGCATTGTCATTTAAATTAATCTTTTGGTGGTGATTATGATATTTTGCCTCTCGGGTTATTGTTTTCTGTGTTCTGTTATTTTGAAACATTTAGTTTATTTCCGGTATACCATAAATTGGTTTATACCCTAACGCATAATATTGATTATATGAATTCATGTGACGACTTTAGCGAACCAATTAACAATGTTTCGTTTAAACACTCATACGTTCCAAATTTTTACCGCGAACAAAAATTAATATGTCCTAAATAAGTATTGTTGCGCAGTTAAACATTTTACCACGTCACAGGTATGCATAAATTTGCGATACATATTTTATATTATAAACACAGTATAGAAGCATTTTTATAAACAAAACGCATTTTGTAAAATCAATCTGCATATTGTCAATACACTACAAATATGAGTTACTAAGGTCCCGCCGAGATTTAAACTTGGATCGCAAGATTCAGAGTAATGAGTGCTAACCATTATACCATGGGAACAATTGTCGCAATAAGTTGATGAAATTTCACGTATTGTCAAAATTGTTTCAGTCCGTTTTTCATAACATTGACCATTCTAACTCGTTGATGATTATAAATAAATAATAATGTTTCCTTCAAACCCATGCGCCCCTAAGTGTTAATCCAAACACAAATGGATGACTATAATTTATAACTATACGTTTGCAAGCATTGATTTTTACCTCCAACTCGGTATTTCTACCATTAAGTTACACAATCTTAATGAAGTTTTCTAAGAACATGTTTTGTAACGACATATCAATAGCGTCTGAAACTTGGATGCATTGCGGCATTAACTAATTCACGGGGTCAAATTAAGTGTGTAACGCTTAATAGTTTTATCCATTTCCAATCATGATTTCTCATAAACAAAATATATTTTAAGTGTGGTTCTACTGGATCGACGTCATTGTTTTCGATCATGGTTGAACAGCATTCTTCCATTTTTACTTTGTTTCAAACAGTTTGAAAATTGTCATTTCGACGATCTGTGAGCACGTCCTTTTTGCATGTTTATGTGTTGCTCACTACATTCATGAATAAGCTGAAGTATGAGTATTTGCATTACATCTAGCAACACTATTTAAAATAGATCGAACTTGTCAAGATACGGATATTTACTTGCTGATGATGATAGTTTACCTTTCGGGTTGTTATCAGTGATTTGATACGATATGATGAATAATATCGAATAACAGATCTTCACCTTATGATTAAATGGTCTCCTGACGTAATTGTAAGCAATCCAGACACTGAATCCTTCGACTCGAGTTCTTATCACAAAAACACAAATAGATCTGATCTTAATACACAATTATACGTTTGCTTAGTTGGTTTGTTCATCGATATTACTACCATTACGGTACAAAATGTTAATAACGATTGCTCATAATATGTTTTCTAATGGCATATCAATTGCGTTTGAAACTTGATCATAATGAGGCATTAACAAATTCCCTTGTTTCAATTGAAGACACATTTTTGAATACTCAAAATGTCATATTTTACAAAATCTTCATAAAACTAGGTACAAATATTTGCTTAAAGTATGTTAAGACCGACTTTGTAACTGAGTAATAGGACGGGACAACAAACACAAGTTATAATATATCGAAAAAAAAATACACGATAGTATGTAGTTTAGTGAAAGTATGTTAGGGTTTTATGACAACATAAAAAATATTGTACGGATGAAGTTCGAACTCATGCGGACATTTATCCATTGAAACTTAAGTACGAAGCTTTTACCCCTCATCAACGGTGCTTTATAAGTACACAATTTATAGAACATAAATGTCATCTATAAGTTGATTAAATATCATACTAATTTACTGAATATATTTCATAGTAGGAACGTTTAATGTTTTAAAACTATACAAACAATCGTATATACAGTATATGTAATATTTCTTAGGCACGGATATTGATTATTACCTATGCACACGATTTCTCCATATGTGACCTACAGTTATATCGCAACCGATATTATCACAATACGTTTGCTCGTTACTCAAGGTCCCGTGGTGTAATGGTTAGCACTCAGGACTTTGAATCCTGCGATCCGAGTTCAAATCTCGGCGGGACCTCTTTCTTTCATTTTTTTCTTTTTCGATGATTCTGTTAGCATGCTAGCAAGTATCATGCAGTATTAAAATAATTATGTGTTCCATCACAAAATGAATTACTGTCAAATCAGAGAAAATAACCTCATGGTATCGTGGTATAATTGTAAGCATGGAAGACACTGTATCTTTCGATTCGAGTTCTTATCTGGCAATATTGCAAACACATACATTATTGTACATCCCAAACCTCATTTATTTAAAGTTTGTATTACATAATAAAATAATCATAGTACGGATGGGGTTCGAACCCATGCGGACATTTGTCCATGGGAACTTAAGTCCAACGCCTTAACCACTCGGCCACCGTACTTAAAGTACACTATCTATAACACGTTGAAATATTCTATAAGTTTATCATGTATTGTGTTGTATCCTATCTATTTTCCAGGTAAAACTTAACACTTGCTAAAAGGTATTACGATATATTAATAATTACAACAACTAATTTCAATGAGTGTTTGTACGCTCCCTCGTCTTGCTCTGGGCGTCTCCATCACTACGCATGCGCAACGCGCTTCCGACAGGTCAGCCACAACTGTCCAGGTCAGCCACAACAACCCCCCGCGTCTTTATTGTTGGAACCGCTCCCCGGAACCCGGTACGTCCGCCCGAAACAATAGTCTGCCATTAGTCTGGGTGTGGTTTTTCTTGCCCATCCTAGATTGCCAAACTGGCGCACATTGGGGACCATCCATTTCCAAGGTTGATCTACAGGGCAACCTGCCCTGTGGGGATCGCACCAAACAGGTTGACGGCGTTTCTCATGGTTACCTCCAGGATGTGCTGCGTTGTCACCCCCCCCCCGAAGTTCCGCCAACATCGCAGCCACATGCCCAACTTCCGCTGGTGCCGAAAATCGCTGATGAGGCCTAGTGCAGTAAGGGGCGTGAATTCACTCCTGTTGTGGCTTAAGTGGGTGTTGGGAAAACTTCCAGCCAACACCCGACACGACTGAGTGAACAGCTCGCCAAGGGATCCCACGGATATGAATCAAGCTGACCAGCCGATTCCATTCGATTGAAAACACCATGGCCGCTTTCAACTTCTGTGACATCGCTTAGGACACTCGGCCATCCGTGCTGAAACGTTGTTTGGTGACCCCTCGTTCGGAAACTGCCCTGCTCTACTAAGCCAATGTCGTCGTCGACTTATTCGGAGAAGAGTGCCGTCAACTTCCCTATCGACGCTTTGTACACTTCCTGCAGATGGTCAGGAACGACAACCTCTTTTTCCCTCTTTTGCTTGTCCGACTTAACATGGCAACCTGCCACGGTCTCCGGTTCTCTGGTTTGGCTAGCCGAACCAGCACCGGACTTGGCCAACGGATTTCTGTTATGTTCCGTTGTTGAGCTGTGATCCACATCAGCTACGGTATGTTTCTTGATGCCTCCCGCAGACATCACTTGTTGATCGCCGCCCTCAGGAACCTCTTCAAATTCATAGGCATTCCCCACTACCACCATTTTCTTAATAGTCTTAAACTGGTCAGATGGGTTCTTCAAACACACCGCTGGGTCTTCATTAGTTACCCGAATAACTGGCATCAATACCTACAAGTTATTTACTTGTTCCATGTTATATGCACCCATCTTTCCCTCCAGTTTACAAGGGACCCTTACCACTGAATTTTGAGGTACCTCTGTTCGTTTGGACATGATAACTTTTGCTACCACTGGTTTGTCTCTGAATGTTGTATTCAAAGGTATACTTTCATCATTGATCCATAAGCAGTCTGAATGCAGAACAATCAATGCCTTGAAGTGACGCAGCAGGTCATGTCCCAGCAACATCTCATCACTGATTGGCGCTACACATACCCCTTCCCTGGAATACTGTTTTCCCAGCTGTACGTGTATAGGCTGTGTCACAACTCCTTTCAAAATCGAATTCTTATCAGCAAGCTGTATGTTGATCTCCTTGACCTTGCCTGGTTTCCGCTCTAACTGGTCATAAACTGCTGAAGACAGTATATATATATCCGCTCCAAAGTCTACCCGAGCCCTAAACTGACGGTCTCCTACCAACATATTCACATAAGACGACCCTGCCGTCACAACCTTGACTGCTATTAGTCTCCACTCCACTTGCCGACACGGATTTGTCCCCTTCTATTTCAGTCGCCAATCCAGTTGAAGTATCCTGCTGCACTTCAACCGGCGCTAACAAATGGCCTCTCGCTACATCGGGCTGCGGTGCCTGGCCTACGCCACCGGCCCTTTGGAGTTTAAAGTGTTCTGTGGACTCTTTTCAGCCACTTGACCTTCAGACGTTTATTTAAGGAATTCCTGGTACTCCTTACAGTCCCTTTTCATATTGCCCCCGCCATTACAAAGAAAACCTCTGAAAGTCCTTTGTGGGAACTTCCCATCCTTGATGTTGCTTAAACCGTTTGATGCTAAACTAGCTTCAAACTTGCAAGTCAGCTGCTCGATCGCCTTTTCCAGTTTCTCAATCCTCACGTCTCCCGGGGACTGAACCGCATTGACCGCTATCTCTTGATCATACTTCTTAGCCTTCTTGCCATCAACCACTTGAGTGACGTACTGATGGTGTCGAACCAGATCAACAGCATGTTGAATGGTTCGTGGTCGTTCAAAACAGGCGTGCTTTCCTGCTTCCCTATCAATACAACCTTGACAGAACTTTGAAACTGCCTCCCCTTGACCAAACTGATCTGGAAGGTCCTTAAAAGCAGGTGTTGCCAGAGTTAACACTCTATCCGCCCAATCTTCTAACGATTCCCCCGGTTGCTGTGTAGCCTGCTGAAACTTGGCTCTACTGGTCTCAGGTAGTTCCTTTGAACCAAAGCGTCTTTCCATCTTTCGCATAATGTCAATGAAAGAAAAACTTTCTCCCATGTGCGTCTCGATGGTGTAGTAATCAATAGCCTACCCATCTAGGCACCAGTTCAGGTAATCACGGCATTCATGATCAGACCATCTGTACACTTTCCGATAGCTGTTGAACTTTTGCTTAAATGACAGCCAACTGGTTCGTCCATCATATCGTTAGTTCTTTGGCTGCCTCCTTGGATCACCGTGGACTCTTGAGTGATTTTCATTCTCTGATAAACTATCAGATTCTGAACTGGAACGGTAATACAACCTTGATTGTGATGACCTTGACCTGTGACGACCGTGTCCATGACGATGCCGCCTCCTTGAATCACCGTGTCTTGACCTTGATCTTGAACTTGAGTCGCTGGAGTGATTCCTGTGCTTTTGTGAAGACCTCCCACCAGATGAAGCATGACTGTAGCGGGAATGTTTGCAAACTGACCTTCTGTTATCGCCTTCATTTCCCGAGCCACTGTCGTCGTCTTCCTCTGATACCCTATCATGTGACCGACGACGCCTAAAATGGCCAGATGTCCTGGATTTATCACCTTTGGTCTACGTTCCCAGGCGTTTGCGTAGTGACCGTCTGTCATCACTGTCTTTTCCGGAGTCGCTATCATAGTCGTCTTGAGAAACCCTCATGTTCGACAGACGACGCCTCGAATGACCAGAAGTCTTGGAGTGATTACCCTTTCGCCTGTTTTCCACTCGCGCCGGTGATTCATCGTCCGAGTCACTGTTCTCTTTTCTTTGGAGCTGTGAGCCGCTTTGTTTCTTCACCAGCTGTTCACCCCCGGGCTGTAAATGTAGGGCTTACTGGGGTTTTCACCTTGTTTTGACTGATCTTGTTCAATGGGCTGCTGGCCTTGCACTAATTTTGGGACAGCTAGGTTGCTTTTAGGCCTTGCTGCAACATCAAGCTTTACCTCAGCTGGTGTGGCTGTATCTGGGAACTGAACCTGTGCACCTGATGCCCCCGATGGTAGTGATAGAACAAACTGCTCTGCAGAGGGTTGCCCGGTAAGGTCATCTGAAACAACTGACTTAACATATTGTACTGCCTCTGGAAACTCCACGAGGTCCAGCAGATACCCAGGGATTGTTCTTCTCAATGCTAAAGACAATAAATCAGGTGTCACGGTCTTATGCTTTTCTCTTAACCGAACAATTACCCACGCAGTCTTTGCTCCCACTCCAGGCAATTCACACAACTCTGCCTCCGATGCAGTAAAAATATGGACAACCAATTTTATTTAATTTAGGAACTTAATGAAACAAGTACAGGACTACAGGTGTGTTGTAACTGTCTTTTAAGCTATACGGAATTTACTTCTGTATATATTGTACTTTTATTTTCAAATCAGAAATTACCTAAATAGTCTAAACAATGTATTTAAACCAAATTATTTTGAATTATGTTGTTAGCAAATGTTCACTTAATTAATTGCAACAATAGCCCACCATAATATACGTACCAACCAAACTGGTTAAAAGTATGAGAACAGACAAGATCCAATACCCTCCCTCTGTCTTTACACTGCAGTATAGTCTCTGTTTGCAATCTGCAACAAATCCCTGTGTTCCCCCGAAAACTATGATGGCGAGAAGTCCCTGTTCGCAAACTGCGACGCACCCCTGTGCGCCTCCGCAAACTGCGAAAGCGACTAGAACATGTTCACCTGTGTGCTCATAAACTTGTGACGTCACAGCAACAATTTTCTTTTCAAGAGAAACACTTCTTAAACAAATTAATACTGCCAAACTGGCTCGAATTTGTTTAAAACTACCCTGTGCTGGTCGATCTGCACCGACGAACGTACTCTAGACGATCCTAGTTTTGAAATTCGAGGTTGCAATTGCACGTGGTTGCCAAACTGGCAAAAGCAAAATATTGTTATTCACCCGGAATCCCGCTGTTTGTTCAGTATTTACCTCGTCGCCAATGTTGTATCCTATCTATTTTCGAGGTAAAACTTAACACTTGCTAAAGATATAACGATTTATTAACAATAACAACAACTAATTTCAATGAAAGTTTGTTAGCTCCCTTGTCTTGCTCTGGGCGTCTCCTCACTACGCATGCGCAACGCGCTTCCGACAGGTCAGCCACAACTGTCCAGGTCAGCCACAACAATTATATACATTTATCGACTTTATTACAGAGTAACAACGTGTTTTGCTTTAAAACTATACAAACACGTTTTTTACTTACGCAAGGTCCCATGGTGTAATGGTTAGCGCTCAGGACTCCTGCGATCCGAGTTCAAATCTCGGCGGGACCTTAAAGTCTTACTTTTTCCATTTATCAGATTGCAAAGTTGATAACGTATATCATGTTTTGTTTGTTCCGTCATTAAGAACATCTTTTCTAATGATCTATCTATTAATATATTCAAAATAATAGGCCATGCTGGTTCATAAACAAAGTCACTAGGTAAAATATTTAAAAGCTTGTCAATACTATAAGTGCACTTGCTGTCGCCAATTCTTCATTACACCTATTCGTCATTGTCAGAACATCTACTACTAACATATTACACACTCGTGAAGATCATCTATCAAGCTTGACAGATTTCGCTGACAAAATGAAGGCTGAATTCGCCCGGCTAGGTAAGAGCATTAGACTTTTAAACAGTAAAGGAATCTGAGAGTCCCACGTTGGGCGTAATGTTTTGTAATTTTGAAACCATTTTTTTAATTATAACTTAAACTAATGTAAACCCTTACACATTATATAGACCATTCAAATGCGTGTGACCGAACTTGAAAAACATATGGTCTAAATGATTAAATGTTGCCAAATTATGCATTTTACCGCTTCACAAAAATGTCTCATATTACGCTTCAAATCAATAGAATTTTATTAAAACAAATCACAAAGAAATTGTATAACAAAACGCATTTCGACAGTACATTTGCATATTGAACATGCAATATAAATTTGAATGACTAACGGGGTCACGTGGCGGATAAAACTAATTCACTGGTTCTAATGAAAGAAACAGTATGCGAACACTCTAAATGTCAAGCTTATCAAAACCGCTATACAATTTGGAACAAACTGTTGTTTCAATTATCATAAGACAGAGCTGGTAACTTAGTAACCGGTTGGTAAAACAAATATTACATTTAAAATCATATCAAAATAAGTAACTGTGTAACACTTCAGATTTTTATCCATTTTTAATTATGATTTATCATACACAAAAATGAAATTTTAGTGTGGATCTAATGGTTCTTAGTCATAATTTTTCTTGTGCTTTGTTTAACAGCGCTCTTCATTTTATTATATGTTCCAAAAAAGTTAGAAAATTGTTATTTCGACAATTTGTGAACACCTCTTCGTGTGTTGACCACTACATTCACGAATAAGCTACACTTTGATTTTTTGTATTATATCTAGCCGCAATATAAAAAACTGCACTATGTTATCATTCATATGAATGTATTGGTGGTGAGATAATCTGATTGCCCCATTAAAAAGATACATTTACCGTCTTTATTTCAGAGTAACGACGTGTTCCGCTTTAAAACAATACCAACAATTCGAACATAAAGTACGTGAAATATTTTTGACGCCAGATTATTGATAATGGCTTTTTAAACGATTTCTCCATTTGTGATCACAACTTATATCGCCACCGAAATGATAAAATTGAGTTTTATATACTCTAGGTACAATTATGTTCGATTGCAAACAAAGCTAAATTAAAAAGAAAGTATACGTACCATGGAAGCCGAAACGTAATAAAACAATTGTAATATAAACACTCACATTTAGCAATTATTTATTAAACACGCTTACTGCTACAATGCAAACGATAATATGTATAACAAATATTAAATAAAACTTTAGTCAAAAAGACCATAAACTAAAAGTTGTAATTTTCTTTGAAAGAAGAAATAAAAGAGGTCCCGCCGAGATTTGAACTCGGATTGCAGGATTCAGAGTCCTGAGTGCTAACCATTACACCACGGGACCGCACACGCAAGGATAGTTGTCGCCTTGATTGTTACGCTACAGTGTGTTCGGTTTATACACTTGAAAGCAGTAACTGGTATATTAATACAACATGCGCGCTTTATCTCTGTGTATTAAAGCCACAAACTGACAGACGTGTTGGGAATAGAATATTTAGATAGATGTATATGATTTATTTGTCTTCGTCTTGACATTTTTACAGTCTATATTAATGTGTTTAACATGTCACCCTAAAATGACATTTATAATAGTATAGTTTAAGTTTTCAAAGGATAGCAGATCTATTTTGCTTATTAAAAACACTTAGTAGAACAAACCAAACGATAAACATAAGCGCTACACCTTGGTATAACATTTATAACATTTTAAGTGCATAATATTAAAAAAAAAATCTGAGTTTAATTGTAAATAAAAATAAATTAACACATTAAATACACGTTTTATTTAAGCTGAAACAGTTCAAGAATATTTTAAAGTATGCAAAATGTATTAATTATGAAATGAATACAGAAGTTGTTTTACACGGGCGTTTTAAAAAATGTATAAACAACGCCCCAAAGTGCAGACGCGTTCGAAAGATTTTATTTCATTCACATACATTATGTATTTATCTGAAGCCGTCTTGGCAGTTTGTCTATGTGCTTAATGCATCAACCTTATATGACATTAGAATAACATATCAAAATATAATATTGTACATCGAAATTGCATATTTAGTCAGAACATTATTATAAAGAATGAAAAGACAAATCACATAACTTAACTGCACATCGAATGTTGTAATGTTCCGCGCCTGCCGGTACGTTGGCAGACAATGGCAAGATGATGCATTAATGAACAAGAAGCTGACGTGTATAACCCGAAGGGGAGCATCCTTGTGGACAGGATTCAGAAGGAATTTGCGATTCTAATATTTGCGAACAGAAGCTTTTATAGGTAGTATTGAACAAAATGAAATAACTAAGTTGTGAAAAATTGAAAATAGGCAATGAAATACATGTACATGTCTTTTCCGTTTAAGTTTGATGAAAATCGTAGACAAAATGCAGAAGCTATAATATTTTATTGTTAAAACGAGCTGTACACATTTAATCAAAGCGCTGAAGGAAAGGTATCGTTCTCTCGTTTTATATATTGAATATATACCATCTACGACCCTGTACCATCTTCAGCAATGTTTAGTCGTCAATTGACGTATTTTTCTATAATTTTCATGGGTCAATACGTTCTTATCGTGTGCATTTATTCCGAATTCAATTTTTCATCATAGAACACATTTACTGAGTTACCGGTCTATATTACAGCACCGGGTCTATTGCAACACACACGCTTTTCCTGCGTGGAACTTGACAGACGAAAGCAACAATTTCGCGCTTTTATTAAAACATGGTTTTTACATTGCTTACATGTATAGTGAATGTATACCCCTTTGCGATTTTGAAACATTTTGTAAATTATACCTTTAATTGGTTTATACCATAACACATGATATGACAAATAATTAATAATGTTTTGTTTACGCACTTGCATGTTGCAAATTGTTACCGAATTCATAAATAAATATTGCCTAAATAATTATATGTTTGATCAGTTAGGCATTTAACCGCTTCATTAAATTGTCTTAAATTACGCTTTAGATCTATATATTATAAACATTATAGAAAGCAATGTTATAACAGTGTTATAATTTTATATGTAACATTATGTTGTGACAAAACGCATTAGTCAAAACAATATGCATATTTACGATATAATATAAGTGACTTAAAACACGAGATCCCGCCGATATTTAAAGATCGCAGGATTCAGAGTCCTGAGTTCTTACCATTACACTTTGGGACCAGTTGTCGCATTAGGTCGGTGAAAGGTCAAGAATTGTTTACATTGTTTCAATCCGTTTCTCATTACATTTGCCTTTCTTATGCGTTGATGATAATACATTAATAATTATGATTCATTCATAACCCATGCGTTCCAAATCCTTAATGCAAACAAAAATACATGTAGCCTTAATGTATAATAAAACGTTTGCTCAGTTTGTTTGTTACCTAATCTGTATTCCGACCAATACGTTGCACAATCTTAATGCAGATTGCTCAGCTCATGTTTTGTAACGAAATAACAAACGCAATTGAAACTTGGTCAAGGGGCGGATTAAACTAAATCACTGGTTCAAAATTGAGGTTTCAAGTTTCAAGTTTTTTATTTGGTATATCGGCAAGACGCCTTTGACCATTTACATACAAGTAAACAAAGCATAATCAAAGTGCATCAGTACAATACAAATACAATCATGCAAATAAACAAACACAAACTACAATCAAAGTGTTCAGACATTATGTACACACGTGTACGTATTTACAACAACAGCAAAAAAAAAGAAAAGAGCAAACAAGTAATATACATACAATATAATTAGGGTTACATACACTATTTATTTAAAAAGCCGCAATTGCTGGTGATTTTTCCTCGCGAAGTTGCATGGCATCAGTTATGAATCTGGCAACATTCTTAATGACTTTATTATGTTGACAAGATAGTATGTTTTTAAATTTCGTTAAATTTGGCCAGTTTGATCGAATACAATATTTTGTTCGTAGATCTTTATAGATTGGGCAAGTAAGAAAGAAGTGGTATTCAGATTCAACAACGTTCAAGTTACATAGTCTATATGTGCGTTGGTCTCTTGGAATGTTATTATATCTACCAGTTTCTATTTCAAGTTTATGGGCGCTAAGTCTAAATCTTGATAAATTTTGTTTGTGATTTTAGTATTGATGCAATCTAAATATTTTTCATACGCGAATTCAGTCTTAAACATTCTATAGTATTCTAATTTCGGTTGGTTAAATATCGTATCGTGCCAATTTTGGATAAATTGGTCTTTTAATCGTTGGTTAATATCATATGAATAATTAAAATCGTTAATAAAATTATTGAATAAAAGTCCGTGTCCTAGATGCTCTAATTGTTGTTTTACAAAGGCACACCACAGAGTTGTGTTATTGTTATTATTATCCCTAATAAAATCATTGTAAAGATTACATTGTTCATTATAAACAGTGTGCATAAGAGATTCAGGATTTTGTTCTATTTTAACCCAGTAACTAAGTGCCCGTTGTTTACATATAATAGAGAGAGGAAATCTGCCTAGTTCGCCTAAGACAGCGGCATTAGAAGACTGTGGGCGCACACCAAGAATAGTTTTACAAAATTTAAAATGAAGTTTGTCAACTTCATCAATGTTGTAAATTCCCCATATTTCAGATGCATATAAAATAATTGGTACCACTAAGGAGTCAAACAGAGAAAGTTTTGTTTTGATATCCAGCTTAACTTGGCTAAAAATGGACGATAAATGGTTGTAAGCTTTTAAGGCTTGTTCATTATTTGAAGAAACAGTATGTCAGCAATCTAAATTTCAAGTTTAGCCAAATTCATAAAACTTGGTAAAAACTTTTGTTTCAATTATCTTGAGATCGACTTGGTAACTGAGTAACCGGTTGGTAAAACAAACATTTAATTCATAATCTTATCAAACTAAGTAACTCTGTTACGCTTCATATTATTGTCCATTTTTTATTTAGATTTATCATACACACGATATATTTTTAGTGTTGCTCTACTGGTTTTACGTCATTATATTTCTCGCGCATTGTTTAACAACGCTCTTTATTATTTTATTTTATTTGTTACAAACAGTTAGAAGATTGTTGTTTCGACAAATTTTGAACAAATCTCTTTATTATCTGTATATGTTGACCACTTCATTCATGAATAAGCTACAATATGAATATGAGTGTTATATCTAGCCAAAATACATAACATTGAATAATGTTATCATTCATATTAATGTATTGGTGGTGATGATGTTATTTGGCCTCATATGTTGTATGCTTTTATCGACTATATTGCAGAGTAACGACGTGTTCTGCTTTAAAACAATACAAACAATTCAAAAATGAAAAAAAAGAAATACACTACTCAAAATTTGCTATGGATTACTTGTTATTTTCTTAATCTCTTACAATTTTGTATTACGTTCATTTTTAATTTTTAATTGTTATTTGGCAGGTTTTTATAGAATGTATGTTTCTTATTTTATTTGTATGTATTGATTTATCATTGATGCGTGATGATTGCTAAATCTAGCTAGGGGTGAAGGTCAAATTACACATACTATAACAAGTGATCCTTAGCCAATTTTGAATTTTATATGTTTGACGCACGATTATTGAGTATTACTTATTTAAAAGATTTCTTCATATGTGACCTACACTTATATCGCCACCGATATGATCACAATACGTTTTATCTACTCAAGGTCCCGTGGTGTAATGTTTAGCACTCAGGACTTTGAATCCTGCGATCCGAGTTCAAATCTCGGCGGGACCTCTTCCTTTAAATTTTTCATTTTCGATGAATCTGCAAGCTTGAAATTATTATGTGTTCCGCCACAAACTGAAAAGCAAAGGCATACTATAATTTGCTCAGAATATCGTTTTTTAATCATATATCTAGCAATCAATTTTGAAAACTAGGCTACGTGGGGTCATAAACTAGGTCACAAGGTAGAATAACTAAAAGCTTGTAAGCACCACAGATGCCATTTTTATGGCCAACTCTTAATAAAACTTGGTCAGAACACCTTTTTCTAACATAGCATACATTTGTGGTGATAATCAATCAAGCTTGGCAGATTTCGAAGAGAGTGGATATCATTATAACAAATCTTGGCAATATGGTTCAAATTTAGTGAACACTGTAAACGTAAAATTTTACAAATCTTTATAAAACTTGGTTTCAATTATGTTAAGACCTAGTATATCTGAGTAACTTGGGGGAAAACAAAACGAAGTGCATTATCATGTCAAAGTAAGTAAATGTGAAACGTTAAATGATTCTATCCATTTCTAAATATGTTTTTATACACAAGCATGTATTTTAGTGTGGTGCTAATTGTTCTACGTCATTGTAGTTTTTAGCTCATTGTGGAACAGCGTTCTTCTATAATACATGTGCTACAAACAAAAGTTGGAAAAATGTAATTTCGACAATCTGTGATACCTCTAGTATCTTTATGTGTTGCACACTGCATTCATGAATAAGCTGATAAATGAGTATTTGCGTTATATCTTGATACAGTATCCAAAATAGAACTGTGTTGTCATTTATATAAATGTTTTGGTTGTGATAATGATATTTTGCCTCTCGGGTTATTTAGTCCACGGATATGGCTGAATAATTTCAAACAACAGAAAATGACCTTATGATAGAATGGTAAAATATTTACCTATAATTGTAAGAACTGAAGACACTGTATATTTTGATTCGAGTTCTAATCTGGCAATATTGCAAACACATACATTATAGTTTAATCGCAAACCTCATTTATTTTAAGTTTGTATTACAACATAAAAATAATCATAGTACGGATGGGGTTCGAACCTATGCGGACATTTGTCCATTGGAACTTAAGTCCAACGCCTTAACCACTCGGCCACCGTACTTAACGTACACTCTCTATAACACATAAAAATATTGTATAAGTTTATCTTATATTATATACATTTATCGACTTTATTGCAGAGGTTACAACGTTTTTTGCTTTAAAACTATACAGGCACGTTTATATTTACGCAAGGTCCCGTGGTGTAATGGTTAGTTCGAATCACGGCGGGACCTTAAATCTTACTTTTTCTATTCTGATTGCAAGGTTGATGAAGTATAAATTATTGTGTTTGTTCCGTCACATAAGAACTTCTATGCTAATGGTCAATCTATTAATCATTGGGTCAGGCAGGGTCATTAACAAAGTCACTAGGTAAAATATCTAAAAGCTTGTCAATACTATTAATGCAATTGTTATCGCCAATTTTTCATTACACATATTCGTCATTCGTCAGAACACCTACTTCTAACCTATCACATACTCGTGAGGATCATCTATGAAGCTTGGCAGATGTCACTGACAAAATTATTGCTGTAATCGCCCGGCTAGCTCAGTCGGTAGAGCATCAGACTTTTAAGCAGTAATGGAATCTGAGGGTCGTGGGTTCGAGTCCCACGTTGGGCGTAATGTTTTGACTTTTTGGAAACCATTTTGTTACGTATAACTTAAATAAATGTTAACCCTTAACCATTTTATTGATTATTCAAATGCGTGTGACCAAAATTGAAAAACATATTGTCTAAATGATTATATGTTGCCAAATTAGGCATTTTACCGCCCCACAAGTATGTCTTGTATTACGCTACAAATTTGTATTTTATTTAAACAAAAGCACAAAGCAATTTTATAACAAAACGCATTTCGTCAGTATAGTTGCATATTGAACATGCAATATAAATTTGAATTACTAACGTGGTCACGGGGCGGATAAAACTTATTCACTGATTCAAATTGAAGAAACAGTATGTGAACACTTTTAATGTCAAGTTTATCCAAACTGTCATAAAACTTGGTAAAGACATTTGTTTCGATTATCATGAGACCTAGCTGGTTACTTAGTAAGCGGTTGGTAAAACAAAAATTAAATTCAAAATCAAATCAAAATAAGTAACAGTGTAACACTTCATATTTTTATTCATTTCTAATAATGATTTATCATACAAAAATGAATTAGTAGTGTGTCTCTAGCGGTTCTTCTTCATAATATTTCTCGTGAATTGTTTAACAACGCTCTTCATTTTTTAATATGATACAAAAAGTTAGAAAAATGATAGTGATGTTGATCACTACGTTCATGAATAAGCAACAATATAAGTATTCGTATGATATCTATCTGCAATATCAAAAATTGCACTATGTTATCATTTATATAAATATATAGGTGGCGATGATGATCTGATTGCCCCATATTTTAAATACATTTACCGTCTATATTGCAGAGTAACGACGTGTTCTGCTTTAAAACAATACCAACAATTCGATAATAAAGTACGTGAAATATTTTTGACGCCAGATTATTGATAATGGCTTTTATAAAAGATTTTTTCATGTTACCACAACTAACATCAGCACCGAAATGATCTTATTTAGTTGTATATACTCAAGGTAATTATGTTCAATTTCAAACAAAGCTTAATTGAAAAGAAAGTATACGTACCATGGAAGCCGAAACGTAATTAAACAATTGTAACATAAACTCTCAAAATTAGCAATTATTGATTAAACGCGCTAATTGCTACAATGCAAATATGTAAAGTATGTATAGCAAATACTCAAATAAAACTATAGTCAAACAATGACAAAAACCTTAAGAGGTTCCGCCGAGATTTTAACTCGGATTGCAGGATTCAGAGTCCTGAGTGCTAACCATTACACCACGGGACCGCACACGCAAAGTTAGTTGTCGTCTTCATTGTTCGGCTACAGTGTGTTCGGTTTATACACTTGAAAGCAGTACTGGTATATTAATACAATAGGCGCGCTTTATCTCTGTGTATTAAAGCCACAAACTGACAGACATGTTGGAAATAGCATATTTCAAACAGAGGTATATGATTTATTTGTCTTTGTCTTGACATTTTTTCGGGTCCCTGTTAATGTGTTTAACATGTCACCCTAAAATATCATTCATAATAGTATAGTAAAAGTTAAAAAAAAAAGTAATTCTATATCGTTTATTAAAAACACTTATAGAACAAACGAAACAATAAACATAAGCGCTTCACTTTGGTATAACATTTATAACAGTTTAAGTCCGTAATATTAAAAAAAATCAAATGAGTTTAATTGTAAATAAAAATTGTATCATTGAAGCCTAAACATAAGTTCAAGAATATTTTTAAGTATGCAAAATGAATTAATTATGAAATAAATACAGAAGTTGTTTTACATGGGCGTTGTAAAGATGTATAAATAAAGCCCCAAACAGCAGACGTGTTCGAAAGATTTTATCTCATTCACATGTATACATTATTTTTCTATCTGGAGCAGTCTTGCCAATGTGTATGTGTGTTCAATTCATCAACCTTATATTACATTAAAATTACATATTCAAATATAATATTGTACATCGAAACTGCATATTTAGTCAGAACATTATTATAAAGAATGAAACGAAAAATCACATAACTTTACTGCACATCGTATGTTAGAATGTTCGGTGCCTGTCGGTACGTTGGCAAAAAACGGCAAGATGATGCATTGGAGAACAAGAAGCTGACGTGCATAACCTGCAAGGGGAGCATCCTTGTGGAAAGGATTCAGAAGGAATTTGAGAGTGTAATATTTTCACGCAGAAGCTTTTATATGTAGTTTTGAACAAAGGGAAATAACTAAGTTGTGAGAAATTGAAAATAGGCACTGGAATACATGTACATGACTTTTCTGTTTAAGTTTGATGAAATTCGCAGACAAATTGCAGAAGCTGTTACAGTTTATTGTTAAAACGAGCTGTAACACATTTGATCAAAGCGCTGAAGGAAAGGTATCGTTTGCTCGTTTGATGTATTGAATACACCAGGTACGACCCTGTACCATCTTCTGCAATGTGTAGTCGTAAATTGACGTATTTTTCTATAATTCCGTGGGGTCAATACGTTCTTATCGTGTTCATTTATTCCGATTTGAATTTTTCTTCATAGAACACATTTACTGAGTTACCGCTCTATATTAAATTACAGCACCGGGTCTGTTGCCACACCCACGCTTTTCCTGCGTGGAAATTGACAGACGAAAACAGCAATTTCGCACTTTTATTAAAACACGGTTTTTACATTGCTTCCATGTATAGTGAATGATCTACCCTGTAGTAGCTTACGGAGCGACTTAAATCAGCAAATAGTAACACCTAGCTATCGAAAAGCTAAATATACACGTACTGAAATTTACCGCGTAAATTGTTTAAAGCTCATTGTTTTCACAACTTACTCACCATAACAATTCAATTACTCAACATGTAATTTAAACTTTTCATAAGTTACTATAGTTTACAGTTAAATATGTAAGAATGATGCCCGACATAGTCTTTAATGTATTAATGGCTGTTTAATATTACGTACATGGCAAAACTGTAATTATTTATTTAACAATTTTTCTTACTTCATTGACCGACGTCAATCAAAAATAATAGTCGCCAGTTAACCCCGGCCTCATATGCATTCTCGGAACCGAGTGAACAACGAAAATAACATTTTGGCGACTAGAAAGTAACTGAGAATTTCTAGTGGCGCATCTGTGTCAGCACAAATTACTATCTAATGTGGCTTGAATGTTCGATAAGCTCGTCACGCTGTCAGTGGATTATCTATTACCCCGTGGAGAGTTTATGAAGAAGGTATATAGTGCCCCTTTAAAGTGTGCATGTAATTCATTATAAACAGGTCATCGCCGAGTCTTCATGACTACATTATGTGCAAACTTTCCCATGTGACCTTTCCGGAAAAAATATTTAATTTGAGCCAATGTTGGTCAAATTTAGCTCGGCTGCCCGTGTATTCGTCAAAGAAAAAAGGTTGATCCAAATAGACCAGTGCATGGTGGCGGATGAGACTGGTAGAATTTTTAAAGACAATGCATATCTGGATGCCCTAAAAAGGACCAAGTTATTCCGCCAAGGAAATGCTGTCAATTCAAAAATACCTTCTTCCCGCTCCTCGCGCGCTGCACCGCCTTTATGGCCCCTCTAGACATCACAAGCAGTCGCTCCCAACCACAGAACGGTTTCCCAAGCATTTTGAGCGTACTGAATACCGCCGTTCTTGTGCATTTCCATTATCTTCCATTATCTTCATAGGGCCCACCCCTTGAAATCCTTGCATAATTATTTTGCAGATAAGCAACATTTTATGCCTAAAAATATACAAACAATTCGTAAATAAAGTAAATTTTATATGTTTGACCCATGAGTATTAATTAGTTCTTATTTAAAAGATTTTTCCATATGTGACTTTCGTTTATATCGTAAAATATATACATGTTTTCTCAATTAGTTGTCAAGGTCCTGTTGTGTAATCGTAAGCACTCAGGACTTTGAATCCTGACATCTCAGTTGAAATCTCGGCGGGACTCGTCTAAATACTAAGGCGCAATATAATTTGCTCACAACATAATTTTTGATTATATATCCATCGATCAATTTTTAAACAAGATCACATGGTGAAAAGCTAGGTCACTAGGTGAAATAACTAAAATCTTAGCAACAAAATGGATGTCATTTTTCGTTGTTTTCGTAAAACATGGTCACAAAAACTACTTCTAACATATCACACATTCGTAATTATCCTTAATCAAGTTTGGCAGATTGTGTTGACAAAATAATTGTCAGACAATCCCCGGTAAGCACAGTCGGTAAGCATCTGACTTTTAAATAATGATGGTATCCCAGTGTCGATGGTACGAGTTCCGCGGTGATCATTATGTTTTGTAATTTTGAAACATTTTATAAATCATACCTTTAATTGGTTTATACCATACCACATGATATTGACCATTATACTCTATGTGACAATTTTAAAGAAATAATAAATAATGTTTTGCTTACGCACATGCATGTTGCAAATTGTCACCGAATTCATAAATAAGTATGGCCTAAATAATGATATGTTTGATCAGTTAGGCATTTAACCGCTTCATAAATATGTCTTCCATTACGCTTTATATCTATATTCTATAAACATTATAGAAAGCAATGTTATAAAATTGTTATAATTTTATATGCAATGTTATGTTGAAAAAAAACTCACTAGTCAAATTAATATGCATATTTGATTGATTGATTGATTGATTTTTTTCAGGTTTAAAACACATAATATACAAGTTATAAATCAAATTAACATACCAATTATTACAAAAAGTATTTGTGAGATTGCTGCTAACAAAACATATGTTCTAAAAACTGCCATATAAATAATATGAATTAAGATATGACAATGAAAAGGGACACAAAAGTGCGACAAAATAAAAAGGTCTTAAGAAAGCGTATCACCTCAAAATAGTTTTGAAAGGAATAGATCAGCAACTACCTCACACTTAAAAAATGGTATAATGTTATTCTATTGGTATTTAATATATTGCTTAAATATCACAGTTATTTAATATATTACTTACATATCACTGGTATACATGTATATCACATATATTTACTATCACACACTTTCAGTATAGACTGGTAATTGGATATATATAGAAACAAGTTCACAACTTTGGGAATACAATATTTTATAGGCGTGACTTAAAACATGAGATCTCGCCGATATTTCAAGTCGGATCGCAGGATTCAGAGTCCTGAGTGCTTACCATTACACCACGGGATAATTTGTAGCATTAGGTCGATGAAAGGTCAAGAATTGTTTACATTGTTTCAGTCCGTTTCTAATTACATTTGCCTTTCTTAAGCGTTGATGATAATACATAAATAAGTATGACTCATTCAAACCCATGCGTTCCAAATCCTTAATGCAAATAAAAATACATATGGCCTTAATGTATAATTAAACGTTTGCTCAGTTTGTTTGTACCGCTTCATCTGTATTTCTTCTAATACGTTACACAATCTTAATGCCGATTGCTCAGTACATGTTTTGTAACGAAATATCAAATCCGATTGAAACTGGAGTTAAACTTCTTTATATTGGCCACTGGGCGGATTAAACTAAATCACTGGTTCAAATTGCAGAAACAGTATGTCAACGATCTAAATTTCAAGTTTAGCCAAATTTATAAAACTTGGAAAAAACATTTGTTTCAATTATTTTAAGACCGACATGGTAACTAAGTAACCGGTTGGTACATGACTATAATTAATAACTATACGTTTGCAAAGTTTGATCGTTACCTCCTTATCGGTATTTCTACCATTAAAGTACACAATCTTAATGAGGTTTTCTCAGAACATGTTTTCTAACGACATATCAATAGCGTCTGAAACTTGGAAGCATTGCGACATTAACAAATTCTCGGGGTCAAATTAAAGACACATCTTGTGAACACTCTAAATGTCTAGTTTTGCAAAATTGTTATAAAACTTGATAAAAAAATCAATTATGTTAAGACCCAGTTTGTAAATGATTAACCGGTAGGGAAAAACAAAGAGAATACATGGTTGGTGCCGAGATGGAGAAAGTTTATCCGGTGAGGCTTAGAAAAAGTAAATAGGGCGAGCTTTAACGAGCCCTATTTTTCTTTTTCGCGCCGAACCGGATAAACTTTCTCCATCTCGGCACCAACCATGTATTCGATTTATCCTGCTTCATGCTTTTGACACATTTGAAGACAAATGATTAATTGACATAACAATAAAATTAATCGTGTCGGGCCTCCTACATGTACACAACATTCTTGACGACCGAATAACTACCGATTGTGTCACGTAAAAAAAAAGTTCCACTTTAAACTGTTCCTTTTAATACTTTCCTATTGACAATATGAGAAGAAACAAAAAACGAATCGATAATGTGATATTTGTCTTTGTAAAAAATGAAAAAAATGCAACAGCAAAACAAAAACTAAATTGTATTTACCTTAATGACAACTTTAATCCATTGCTTATAACAATAAAGTTACACATCCATTTTCTGTTCTTCCATCCCTCTGTCGAAATCCATTTTCTGTTTTTTCATATTATTATCGAAATGTATTTTAAACCACACTATTTTTTGATAGCGTGTGTATCGAATGCTAATCACACTGACCTAAAACCCGATTTACGAAATCGTAATCATGTCGTAGCGAATTATTTTATTCCTATCGAAGTTAACAATTATAAATGACAAACTCACAACGCGAAAAACGTTTATGATTCGTTCGATGCTTTAAAAAATATTTAAAACAAACTGTTAAAGCCACCACGTCAAAATTGTTATCCCTAAAATCATAAGAGAGACTAGATAGTATGTTTCGTATGAGAAATGACGTCACACTGGATACGTCATAAATTGCGTAAGCAAGTAAATGAAAATAATAAATACGGAAAGCTGGTTGGGTAACATATTTTAAAGAAGAAAAAAAGGATGATATATAATATAACGATAACATTCGTGATGCGTCCCAATAAATTTCAAAGGTCAAATATAAGAACATGTTAATCGGCGCGTAGGAATACATACTTACGGTTAGATCGCGGTCAGGTGATGTACTGCCGGATATCAACTAGTTTATCCGACCCTGCTTTATTTGGTCAATGTTTGCAACAGAGGCAGGATAAAAATCATTATCATGTGGAAGTTAGTAAGTGTGTAACGATTTATAGTTTTATCCATTTCCAATCATGATTTCTTATACACAAAATATATTTTAAGTAGGTTCTACTGGATCAACGTCATTTTTTTCGATCATTGTTGAACAGCATTCTTCCATTTTTACTTTGTTTCATACAGTTTGAACATTGTCATTCGACGATCTGTGAACACGTCCTTTTTGTATTTTTATGCGTTGCCCACTATATTCATGAATAAGCTGAAATATGAGTATGTGCAATTCATCTAGTTACACTATCCAAAATAGAACAATATGTTCAATATATGGATGTTAAGTTGATGATGATGATATTTTACCCCTCGGGTTATTTTCATTTAACTGATACGATAGGGCTGAATAATATCGAATAAGAGATCTTGACCTTATGATAAAATGGTCTCGTGACGTAATTGTAAGCACTCAAAACACTGAATCCTTCGACTCGAGTTATTATGTGGCGATATTGCAAACACATACATTATAGTATTTTGAAAACTGTATGTATTTAGAGTTTTTTCATAACAAAAATTTAATAATCATTGTATGGCGTGGCCTCTGGCTTTAAGTTTTTCTTTTTCCATGACTCTGCTGAAAACTTTAGTAAGTATCGAATATTGCTGTGTCACAAATTTAAATACTAAGGCGTAAGAGAATTGGCTCAGCATGTTTTTTTTTATTATTTATCTAGCAATTGATTTTTCAACTTGGTCACGTGGGGTCATTAACTATGTCACTATGTAAAGTAATTTTAAGCTATTAAACACTATAGATACCAAATTTATCTCCAACTTTTCACAGAACTTGGTAAGAAGACCTACATCTAACATAGCATAGATAGATGTTTATTCAGGAAAAAAGGCAATATGCCCTTCATTCCGCATGCAACACATGACAAAGAAATATACAACCGGTTAATGGTGAGATATGTTGCATCATGTTAGATATCTGCATATATATATGGGGAGATATATATACATCAGCATGTAGTTTTGATTGTGAAGATGCAATAAAAAGATAAACAAATAAATTAACGTTTGGAAGCAATGGAAGGAAAAAAAAATATAGCGTGTATTTGTCTTAGACCAGGGTTATTGGGTCATTTCGGAGAAAAATGTAAGTTCTAGTCTAATGAAATGTAACTAGAGTTTATGTATTAAAAAGTGTAAATTTAAATATGAACGGTATATTTAGTATATATTTGACACACAAAGTTGAGTTAACCAAAAATGGATATTAAATCTAGGTAGCCTTTTTTTTTGGGGGGGGGGGGTTAGATTGTATATTCCTTGTTATAGAGCCAAAAATATAGAAAAACTCACGTAGGCATGCTATAGTGTTTGATTTCAGGTACATGTACATATCAGGTGCATTTATCAGTAAAAGTTATTTACATATATATTTACATACATGTTTAACAGCTTACAAAATAACATTTGTTATTTACACACACATACACACACGCTTATATATTTATATATATATATATATATATATATATATATATATATATATATATATATATACACATACATATACATATATATGTACACAAAGTATCATATAGTATTTTTACAACGTTGGTGATGTAATTGGTGCATGTGTATTTTGCGATTGATGTTGGTGTTGTGTAGCCTTTCATGTTCAAGCTCATAACGATATTAATATCCGATATATCAACTCGTGCTTCCGTTACACAATCGATTTATAATTGGAGAAATCATCAAATGTGTCTGGAAATAATCGGATTAACTACCGTCGTGGATACAGTTAAATGGATTTTATCATGGTAAGTCAACGTTGTAAGTGTGGTACAGTTTTACAAGCTTGACAACCTAACCCGAAATCAAAACGTTAGGTTGAGGCGCATGTGTAAAATTGACCAACTTTTATTTAATAATAATAGGTCTGCTCATGACTCATGTTAGTCAAGTAATCTAATTCGAGGAATTAGGTTACTACACATGATGGAGCTATATGTATATACTAATGATACAATTGAGTGGCTTGATATGTGATGGCCAATTCATCATGCTAACAATTTTTGAAGATTTAAAAGTTACACATTTAGACAATTAGAGCACACATTTATCGATTGTTATTTGATATGTGGTAAACAAATGCATTGTATTTGCGTTCACCAATAAGAAAACCTTACAGATTATGCACATTTTGTAAGTTTTAGTAACAACATAGAATAAAATAGCATGGTATATGATGGACAACTGTTATAAACTTAGATACATACATGTACACCTACATAAAAATGAGCAATATACATATACTGGCTTACATGTTAATAAAATATGATGTTTACTATTGATGTTTATTTGATTCTTATGTTTGCAATACACCTAATAAACATAATTGTGTTTTATGTTGTATCTTTTTGTAATACCAGTGTATTTTTGTCTTTTTCAATTTCAGGTACCACTACTGTTTCTTGACACAAATTGTTTTTCTACTAATTTGGTTAAAAAATAGTGGTGTGTGTTTTCATCGTTGCTGTAATAAGAGGCTGTGAAAACATAGAAAAGCTGGATTGCCATTTCACATATTGACGGGTTTGCCAGGCTCGCATGGTTGTGAGTATAATTATATTTATTTTATGTTATAGGTGATTAATAACTAATTCTGTGAGTATATATTTTCTCTTAACACCAGTGATTTATGTATATATATTCCTAGGTTTTTTAGTATACCATTGTTGTTTGCGGACATTAGTTCTGAAAATTTAATTATATTGGATGTTTCCAATAGTATTTTTTAATGTGTAATTTTCTTATTTCCTTGTAAAGTGGGCATTCTAATAAAAAGTGGAATTCATCTTCTAGTGTATTGCAAGATAGGCATTTTCGTTCGTTTCTTGGTATTTTGTTTGGTTTGTGCCACCTTCCTGTTTCTACAGCGAGTCTGTGTGATGATGTCCTGAGACATGTGAAAGCTTGTCGGTATTTTTTTATATTTAAACTGTTGAGATAGTTTTTGTAGCCAAAGTTGTGGAAAAGTATATAAGTTGATGCTCTTGAGGACATGTGGAGTTCATTGTTTAAGTTTTGCAAGAAAATATCTTGTGCTCTTTGTTTTAGAGATGACATGAATAAGTCTTCGTTTTCAACATTCGTGGTGATGATCAATTAAGAATGGCAGATTTTGGTGACAACAATATATCTGATATCGCCCGGCTACCTCCGTCCTAAGAGTATCAGACGTTTAAGCATTTAATGGAATCTTACGGTCTGGGGTTCAAGTCCCACGTTGGGCATTATGTTTTAGAATTTTGAAACATTTTGTTCATTAAACTTTGAAGAGGTTTAAACTTTAAAACATTAAATTGACCATAAGATTCATATGCGTGTGACGATTTTAAAGAAACAATAAATAATGTCTCGTTCAAACAATCATTCGCTCAAAATTGTTACAGCAATCTAAACTATATATGGCCTAAAATATTATATATTTGCGCAGGTTGGAATTTAACCGCTTCCATTATATTTTGTAAGAATTACAGAAAGCAATTTTCATTAACATATCGCATTGTGACTTAAAATACTAGGTCCCGCCGAGATTTGAACTCGGATCGAAGGATTCAGAGTCCTGAGTGCTAACCATTACATCACGTGACCATTTGTCGCATTCGGTCGATAAAAGTTTGCAAATTGTTCAATTAGTTTTATTACATTGACCATCATTAGTCGTTGATGTTTATAAATAAATAATTATGTGTCCTTCAACCCTATGCTTTCTAAAGTTTTAATCCAAACAAAAAAATATATGACCATAATTTATAAGTATACGTTTGCTCAGTTTTTGTCTTACCGCTTCATCGGTATATCTATCATTAAGCTATACAATTTGAATGAAGTTTGCTCATAAAATGTTTTCTACCAGTATATCAATTACGTTTGTACACGGGGCGGCTTTCACTAATTCTCTGGTTCAAATTTGAGACACAGTTTGTGAACACTCTAAATGTCAAGTTTTGCAAAATATTTATAAAATTTGGTTACGCTTTTGTAAAACGTTCAATTACACCACGAAACCGGGTGTCGTATTACGTCGATGAAAGGTCACGAATTGTTAAAATTGTTTCAACCCGTTTTTCATTACAATCGCCATTCTTAGGCGTTGATGATTCAACATAAAAAATATATGTTTTACCCACATCCATTCTTTACAAAGTTTTAATGCAAACACAAATATGTCTTATCTTAATACACAATTATACGTTTGCTTTGTTTGTTCATCGATATTTCTACCATTAAGATACAAAGTGTAAATAACGATTGCTAAAAATATTTTTTTTCTAACGGCATATCAATTGCGTTTGAAACTTGGTCAAGATGAGGCATTAACTAACTGACTAATTGAAGAAACATTTTTGAATACTCCAAATGTCATAATTTACAAAATCTTCATTAAACTAGGTACAAATGTTTGCTTAAAGTATGTTAAGACCGACTTTGTAACTGAGTAAAAGGGCGGGAGAACAATCACAAGTTGTGATATTTCGAACAAATATCATTTACTTATATAGTATTTAAAGTTTTATGACAACATAATAAATATAGTTCGGATGGGGTTCGAACTCATGCGGACATTTATCCATTGGAACTTAAGTACGAAGCTTTTAACCCTCATCAACCGAATTTTTTAAGTACACAGTTTATAGAACATAGATGTCATCTATAATTTGATTTAATATCATACTTATTTACTGAATATATTTCAGAGTAGCAATGTTTAATATTTTAAAACTATACAAACATTCGTAAATAAATAAAGTTTATGTAATACGCTCAACGCACGAGTATTGATTATTACTTATATAAAAGATTTCTCCATATGTGACGTACACTTATATCGCCGCCGATATGATCACAATACGTTTTATCGTTAAACAAGGTCCCGTGGTGTAATGGTTAGCACTCAGGACTTTGAATCCTGCGATCCGAGTTCAAATCTCGGCGGGACCTTCTCCTTTTATTTTTTATTCTTAGATGAATCTGCTAGCATGGTTCATTCAGTATTGAAATAATTATGTGTTCCGTCACAAGTTGAAATACTGAGGCATAACATAATTTGTTCAGAATATCGTTTTTTAATCATATATCTAGCAATGAATTTTGAAAACTGGGTAACGTGGGCTTATAAACTAGGTCACAATGTAGAATAACTAAAGTATCTTTATGTGTTGCTCACTGCATTCATGAATAAGCTGATAAATGAGTATTCGCGTTATATCTAGCTACAGTATCCAAAATAGAACTGTGTTGTCATTTATAAAATGATTTGGTGGTGAATATGATATTTTGACTCTCGGGTTGTTAAGTCCACTGATACGATATAGCTGAATAATATTAAATAAGAGAAAATAACCTTATGATAGAATGGTATCGTGATATAATTGTAAGCACTGAAGACACTGTATCTTTCGATTCGAGTTCTAATCTGGCAATATTGCAAACGCATACATTAAAGTGCATCGCAAACCTCATTCATTCTAAGTTTGTATTACAAAATAAAATAAGCATAGTACGGATGGGGTTCGAACCCATGCGGACATTTGTCCATTGGAACTTAAGTCCAACGCCTTAACCACTCGGCCACCGTACTTTACGTAAACAATCTATAACACGTAGAAATATTCGATACGTTTATCATATATTATTTACATTTATTGACTATATTGCAGAGTTACAAGGTTTTTTGCTTTAAAACTACACAAACACGTCTTTTATTTATGTACGGTCCCGTGGTGTAATGGTTAGCACTCAGGACTTTGAATCCTGCGATCCGAGTTCAAATCTCGGCGGAACCTGAAAGTCTTTCTTTTTCCATTCATCTGTGTTTTTGTTTGTTCCGTCACATAAATACTTGTTTTCAAATGATCTATATACTAATCTATTAAAAAATGGGTCAGGCGGGGTCATAAACAAAGTCACCAGGTAAAATATTCAAAAGCTTGTCAATACTATAAATGCAATTGTTATCGCCAATTACTCATTACACTTATTCGTCATTCATCAGAACACCTACTTCTAACATATCATGCACTCGCGAGGATCATCAATCAAGCTTGGCAGATTTCGCTGACAAAATAAAGGCTGAACTCGCCCAGTCGGTAGAGCATCAGGCTTTCAAACAGTAATGGAATCTGGGGGTCTTGTGTCTTAAAAAACACACAAAACAATTGTATAATAAAACGCAATTAGTCGGTGCATTTGCATATTGAACATGCAATATAAATTTGAATGACTAACGGGGTCACGGGGCGGATAAAACTAACTCACTTGTTCAAATTGAAGAAACAGTATGTAAACGCTCTTAAAGGGGCCTTTTCACAGATTTTGGCTTATTTTGAAGTTTGTCATTAAATGCTTTAAATTAATAAATGTAAACATTGGATCTTAAAAGCTCCAGTAAAATATCAAGAATTAAATTTAAAAAAGAAGAAAAAAGTAGCCGGTACCAGGGCTCGAACCAGTGACCCCCGGAGTCCTGGAGTAAGTCTGAAGTAAAAACGCATTAGCCCTCTCTGCTACTCCACCGGATATACACAGTGGAAGTATTTTATACTTTAGATAAGCAATCTTCGTTGTTTCGTAAATTTAAACGACAACAACAGAACTCTCCAAATTATTCAATCGTTTCGCGTTGCAACGCTTTATAATTTTTAGGTTTTCAAATCGTCAAAAGATACATATAATGGCTAAATTGGACTATGGTAAATGTTCAGTAATACTGTTTTCTCACAAATATCATAACTAAAACGAAAATTTGCGAATATGAAACAACTTTTTTCAATTTTGTCAATTTACCAAACCGTGAAAAGATCCCTTTAATGTCAAGTTTATCAAAACCGCCATACAACTTGGTAAAAACTTTTGTTTCAATTATCATAGACCGAGCTGGTAACTTAGCAACCGGTTGGTAAAACAAACTTTTAATTCAAAATCATATCGAAATAAGTAACTCTGTAACAATTCATATTTTTATCCATTTCAATGTGTTCATTTCAAAATTAGCAAATATTGCTTGTACGCGCTAACTGCTACAATACAAACGATAATATGTATAGCAAATACCAAAATAAAACTATAGTCAAACAATGACAATAAACTTAAAGTTGTAATTTTCTTTAAAAGTAACTATAAAATAGGTCCCGCCGAGATTTGAACTCGGATTGCAGGATTCAGAGTCCTGAGTGCTAACCATTACACCACGGGACCACACACGCACGTCTAGTTGTCGTCTTGATTATACCGATACAGTGTGTTCGGTATATACACTTGAAAGCAGTACTGGTATATTAATACAACATAGGCGCTTTATCTCTGTGTATGAAAGCCACAAACTGACAGACGTGTTGGAAATAACATATTTCAATAGAGGTATATGATTTATTTGTCTTTGTCTTGACATGTTTACAGTCTATGTTAATGTGTCTAACATGTAACCCTAAAATAGCATTCATTATAGTATAGTTTAAGTTTGAAAAGAATAGTAGATCTATATTGTTTATTAAAAAACACTTATAGAACAAAACGAAACAATAAACATAAGCGCTTCACTTTGGTATAACTTCAAACCCATGCGGTCAAATGTTTCAATCGAAAGACAAATATATATGGCCTTAATATATAATTATACGTTTTCTCATTTTGTTTCTTACCGCCTCATCGGTATTTTTCCTAGTACGCTAAACAATCTTAATGAAGTTTGATCAAAATACGTTTTATAACGACAAATCAATCGCATTTGAAACTTGCACAGGGGGCGGCATTAACTAATTAACTGGGTTAAATTGAAGAAACAGTTTGTGATCACTTTCAGTTCCTCATGATGTCAGCAAAGCACCAAAAGCCTTTTAGCTTTTTTTTGCCTTGAAGATGTAAATAAAGTGTATTACAATTGCAGTGCAATACTTATATGTTTAGTGTTAAGCTAACATATCTATGATATTGTTCAATAAAGCAGTTCGTTAAAGCCCGTCTGTATATGAATGTAACGCTTGAAAATAGCAAATATTTTATGGGAAATTGTTCAAAGATTTTAACACTTTTAAATGCGTCATTTAATGATATAATAATATTAGTATATGAACATTGGTACTATAGAGCGCCGGTATAACACACAAATAAAATTTAAAAAACAAAATAAAACAAAACTGCTAGACCTTGACCCGAACCATTGACTTAAGGATTAAAAATCAATCTCCTTATGCACACGGCCATGAAAGGCATGTTATGTTAGTATTTATTTTATACGCCTAACTATTCAAATGTTACGCATTCGTATCGCTTAATAATTTTATCATTTCTAACTATGAGCATTCATAAACAAAAATGTTTATTTGACCGTGCGTAAGATATCCGTGTAAGCTCCAAATGTTCATCGGCGATCGAATTATATTAATTGACAATAAATGACAATGGATACATGTCATATCATTGTAACGGTAACTGAAACACAACATAGTATTAAGTTAATAGAGTATGATTGGCTTGTTATGAAAACTTGAAGTTTTGTAAAATAATAAACACATTAATTGTGAATGGTGGTGTCAACCGTGGGTTAGAGTTATCTCTAACTTGTTAACTAATCACGTAAATATAATCATACATAACATGCATTAATTGCAAGCGTTATATTCATCAACACGTGGTATTTCAAGTATATGTTAACTAATCACGTTAATATAATCATACATAACATGCATTAATTGCAAGCGTTATATTCATCAACACGTGGTATTTCAAGTATATGTTAACTAATCACGTTAATATAATCATACATAACATGCATTAATTGCAAGCGTTATATTCACCAACACGTGGTATTTCAAGTATATGTACTCTGTATTTTACCAAAGCTGTTATACTTCAGCTTCAAACAAAACTTACATATATTCGAATACTTCATAAAGTTTGGTAACATTTTTAGTAAATTAAACTAAAATGGAAGAGGTCCCGCCGAGATTTGAACTCGGATCGCAGGATTCAAAGTCCTGAGTGCTAACCATTACACCACGGGACCATATACATAGCTAAATATTTGTTATAATATCTGTGTAGATAATAGTATAGGGACAAAACTGAAAGATATTATCAATATTCTTGTTTCAAATTTATTTTTACGTACTGCGTTTGCGAATTGGGTGTACCGTGTTAAAGTTTAAAACGTTGTTGCTTGCAATATATAATAAGCTAATATATATGAATAACATCTATCTTGTCTTACGTTTCATTTTATATTAAAAGTACTATAGCCTATTTGTTATAAGGCGTTCGGCTTAATCAATTCCGCTAATGTTCGCTAATTATTCATTTTTTCTGTAGTCATGTTACTATTTATCTAAAAAGTCATAACCTAATTTAATTTGGAATTAAAGTTATAGTGACATATACACAAACCTTTATTAAAGTCCCTTTCCAAAAAATACAAGTCACGCGGAGGGCTGAGCATTACATTGAACGACCAGGTAGCACTTTTACAGGACATTTTCAGGTTTAACTGTCGAGGATTCCGAGTCCTGCGTATCAACAATAACAGACAGACAGACAGACATAGTTTATTCAGACTTATACAATAGTACATCGTCTTAATACTAAAAATACACATCATATTCTGTCACGTGAATGCGAATAATAGCATAACATTATATAACATAAAATCAATACAAATAAACATAATATATGGTAAGAACACATAAGTTCTAACGAGGGGTGGTAAAATCTATTCAACAGTATTATTTAGGATTGTATTTCTTACAACTAGAGCTTCTTTTATATATTTGCATACATTGGAAATTACTAATCTATCACAAGAAACTAATAATTTGTGAAATTTATACACAGATGGATTAATATAATATGTATAACTTATATATTTTTTTCTTAAATCGATGTAACATCGGCATATACATATAAAATGATATTCGTCTTCTAAATCAGTGTCATTACAACATAAACAATAACGTTCATTGCGTGGAATATTGTGTTGGGCATATCTGCCAGTTTGAATTCTCAACGGGTGTGCAGAGACTCTTATTCTTACAAAAAATAAACGCAGACGTCTAGGAAGTAAGTCCAAATATTCTTCATATTCAAAAGAGGTTTTAAAAACTTTATACATATCTAATACAGGACTGCTATTCAGTTTACCATACCACTCTTGTCTAAAATTGTCAACAAGTCTACATTTGAATTCTCTAATAAAACTATTTATTTGCACAACATTTGGATTTTCAAATACATAACCAAATCCATAATTATTTAACATGTTTTTTACATGTGAGACCCAATTTGTAAAACCTTTATTACAATCGTTTAAAGCTTGTTTGTAAACAATTTGCATAATAATATTTTCACTGGTTAAAATTTTAAACCAATATTTTATAATTTTTACAAACCTGTTTACATACAATGGATATCTACCTAATTCTCCATAAACAGCAACATAACATGTATTTATTTTAACTTGAAGTAATCGTTTGCAAAATTTTAAATGTATGCGTTCAATGCCATCTGACTTGTTAAAACCCCATACTTCTGCGGAATAATTTAATATGGAACCCACAAAGGAGTCAAACAACTGACATAATATTTTTGGTTTAATATCGAAGTCATGACATTTTATCAACAATGTATTCATGGCTTTAAGGGCTTTACCAATCAAATGTTCTTGGTTTGATTTAAAACTTCCAGTATAATTTAGTACTGTGCCTAAATAATTAAAGTTATCAACAACTTCAATATCATTACCATTGTATGCCCATTTTTCATTTTGTTTTAAACCTCCTCTCTTCCGAAACACCATAATTTTTGTTTTAGCAGTGTTTACATTTAAACCCCAAGAATTGCAGTATAAATACAATCTATCTAAATGTGACTGGACTTCAGCAGGTGACTTGCCTAAAATGGCCATGTCATCAGCAAATAATAGTAAAATCATCGTAATATCATCTATACTCAAACCAGAATTAATGTTGTCTTGTAGGTACAATTCAAGATCTTCAACAAATAAAGAAAACAAAATCGGCGACATAACTTCACCTTGCCTCAGTCCAACCGCATAACTAAAATAATCTGAATAAGATGAACATGATTTAACACGCGATTTAACATTTGCATACATATCCTTCACTATTCTAAGCAATTTACCTTGTATACCAGACTTAAACATTTTCAACCATAATGCATTGCGGTATATACTATCAAAACATTTTAACATATCGACGTATATAACATACAAACGTTTATTTTCATTTAAATAATTTTGAACAATCGACATCAAGATATAAATAGCATCAACAGTTGAATATCCTTTCCTAAATCCGAACTGAGCATCCGAAATAATAGTGTTTTCGTTGCAAAACGTTTCAATGCGTTTGTTTAGGATAGTAGTAAATAATTTTGAAAAGCAACTAACTAAAGTAATGCCTCTATAGTTATTTACATCATTAACAGCACCTTTTTTATGCAAAGGGATCATAACACCTTCTGTCCATTTATCGGGAAAAAAGCCCGATACAAGAATACCGTTAAAAACATCGCACAAATGTGCTGACAATATATCACTGCATTCAAGAAAATATTCATTCAAAATACAATCAATACCTGACGATTTATTTCATTTTAAACGTTTTATTGCATTGTTAACTTCTTCGACAGATATAGGTACGTCAAGTTCTGGAAATACAGAATTTTCTAAGTTAAAATTATTATTTAAACAAAAATCTTCTGCTTCATAAATACAAAAATCAGACTCATTGTTACTAAGCTTTTCGAAAAAATTTGTAAATTCTTCTAAGGATATTTTATTTTTTGTGGAATTATTTTTTGATTTGAAAAATTTCCAAAAATCTCTTGGTTTGTGTTGTCTTAAATTTTCTATCTCCAACATTTTTTGCCGATAGCAACATGCTTTCTTCTTGCGGATTAAGTCTTTATAATACCTCTTACTTGTGCATAAACGTTCTCTGTTTATATCTGATTTACTTGAGTTAAAAATACGTAAAGCGTCATTGTACAAATGTTGTGCATTAATGCATTCGTGATCAAACCAATCAGCATTCTTTACACCGCTATTTGCACGGAAACTAGGATTAGTTTTGTAAACACGTGTTTGAGAGAATAACGGATCAGCAACACTGCGGATTGTTTCAGTAAATCTATTTAAAACGCTCTACTTGAACAATCAATATTTTCTACAATATAATTAAATACAGGTAACATACAAATAATACCTGAACGAAATTGGCTGCGTAACGCATCGTTCCACTTATATTTGACATCGGTGTAAGACTTATACTCAGACGATGCGTTATTACATAATAATGAAAACTGTAATGGGGCGTGATCACTAAATACGTTAAAATCATGCACGGTAAAATCTGAAATACTTGTAAAGCTGTATTCATTTGCCAATAAATAATCGATTACAGAAGTACCGTTAGTTGAATAAAAAGTTAGCTTACAGCTATTCCCAACTCTACCATTAACAATACGCATACATGTGGATTTACATAAATCTAGTAATTGTACTCCATGATTATTTAATGAACTATCTACTGAGGCCCTTACAGAGGCGTTGTCTGGGTGGTAATCTACATCATCATTAACAGTATTAATTCTATCATGTACAATATAATCACATTTATTACCAACTCTACTATTGAGATCGCCGGCAACAAAAACTTTACCAAATTCAGAATAATAAGAGATATCATTTTCTAAAATTTCAAATAAATCCACATTAAATGTGTTATATACTGGAGAGTCGTGTCCCCAGATATAAGTTGCACAAATATAAAAATCATCAGAGGTATGGAAAAATGTGTGGTCTAGTTTTAACCAAACAATTGTATCATAATGATTTTTTACAATAACAACATCACCAGCTAATTCTTCTTTAATATATATTACAATGCCACCGCTATTTCTGCGAGATTTTCTATGCTGAAATTTTCTAAAAAAGTTTAAAGACAAGTAACCATTCAAATCAATATCACTAGTGCTATTCGTCCAAGATTCATACAAAAAACATATATCATGATCACTTAAAATATTTACAAAGGAAGGATTACTTTTCTTGCAATCTGTAAGACCATTTACATTCCAAGAAAGAATGTCAATTTCTCCCCCGTCGTGTCCCTAGTCGCGCACTGGTCGCCCGTCGACGTACAGGGTGTCATAAGCGATCCACGATCGCTTGCCTTTTGCCCTTTCCTCTTTCATCTTGGGAAGCAGCTTCCTAAGTTTTGCAACCACTTCCGGTGGAAATTGTTCGAAAACGTTAAATCCTGTCCCATTGAGATGCTTCCACTGCCGTCTCACTATTTCCTTGTCTTTGAAAAAAGAAAACTTGGCAATTATTGAACGAATTTTCCCACGGGTATGTTCCCCCGGCGATCTATGAACTCGCTCGAACTTAATTGTGTCCGCCGTTTCTTTTGCAATATTCAGAGCCTCGTTAATGTGCTTTCTAAGTATCGACTCCGTGACCTCAGGCGTCTCTTTGTCCACTTCTGGTACGCCAGTGAATACAAGGTTGTTTCGCATACTTTGCGATTTCATGTACACGAGGTCGTCCCGAAGGCTGTCGCGCTCCCGTTCAAGGCCGTCGATCCTGCTAGAGACCTGTGCCGCCGCAATGTCCGCCCCCTCTGTGACGTGTTCGAGCCTCGACACGCGCTCGTCAACCTTTTTTACTTTATCGTCAAGAGCCAACCAAAGGGTTTTAATGTCCTTTTCCATTTTTGCCATACGCTGATCCATGTTGTCTAGGCATTGTAATTTTTGCTCAACTGCAGTAAGTCGCACACTTATTACTCCTAGGGCACTCATAACATCCTGCAATGTTGGTTGAGCGCCGGCCATGGTGGTATCCTTTGGCGCTTTGCAGGATTCGTGGTTATTTAGAAACACGCTTGTGTTTGATATATCACTGACTTCTTCGCCATATAATACAGAGTTTGTAAGACCAAGTAAATCACTTACTGAAAAAGAAGTGTCTGAATTCTGTTCCTCGCTGGACGGGCCTCTTTGTTTTGATAGTTTTTTATTGTTTAGATTTACACTGTCATTTCCACTACTATTCCTGTCTTTCCGTTTATTATTTTTATTTCGACCCATCAGAAATTTCATCAAGTAATATTTATCCACATATTACGAGTAAAGTAACACCACGATATATATTTAAATCCAAATTTATTTCTAAATCCGACACAGCAAAAAAAAACACGTCTGTTTCGCGCGCAATCACGTGACCCACCTCTCTAACACCACTGGACCATAGACGCGTTCTATATTGATTGCTGGGCTACACCGTGTTTCTGCCACATTGGATGTGTACAATTCAATTGATACATAATGTGTTTTACTTGCTAGTAGTGTGTTATTATTGTGAAATAAAGCTACAAACTGTAGGCGTGTTCGAAATAATTAATGTAATTCATAGATGTTTAAAAACATTAAGTAAAAATAAAATAGGTCCCGCCGAGATTTGAACTCGGATTGCAGGATTCAGAGTCCTGAGTGCTAACCATTACACCACGGGACCGTGCACTCTAACAAGATAACCGTGTTCGTTATAACGCTATATTGTATTGCGGTTTATAAACACTCAAAATTAGCAATTATTGATTAAAAGCGCTAAGTGTTGAAATGCAAATAATAATCTGTATGACACATAATAAAATTAAACTATATTCAAACAATGACAATAAACTAACAGTTGTTATTTTATTTTAAAATACAAATAAAAAAGGTCCGCCGAGATTTGAACTCGGATTGCAGGATTCAGAGTCCTGAGTGCTAACCATTACACCACGGGACCACACGCCCAGACCCATGTGTCGCCTTGATAATGGCGTTACAGTGTGTTCGGTTTATACACGCTAAAGGAGTACTGCTATATCAATACAGAATGTGTTTTATCTCCGCGCATTAAAGCTACAAACTGACAGAAGTGGTGAAAATAGCATTTTTCAAATAGACATATAATTATGATTTATTTGTCTTCGTCTCGACATTTTGACAGTCTATGTTATTGTGTTTAACGTGTCATCCTAAATAACATTCAACATATTATAATTTACGTTTTAAAAGAATAGTAGATCTACATCGTTTATTAAAAACACTTATGGAACAAAACGCAATAATAAATATAAACGCTTCATTTTGGCATTACATTTATTACAGTTTTAGTGCATAAAATTTAAACTGAGATTAATTATAAATAAAAATATATTTAAACATTAGATATACGTATCATATGGACGCTGAAACATAACTTCAATAATAATTTAAAGTATGCACTATCAACATGTAAAATGTATTCATTATTAAATGAATAAAGAAGTTGTTTTACATGGGCGTTTTAAAACTGTATAAGTGAAGCCCCAAACTGCAGACGCGTTCGAAAGATTTCATTTCATTCACATACTTTATTTATATATATGGAGTCGTATTGCCAGTCTGTCTGTGTGTTCAATTTGTCAACCTTACATCGAAACTAATTAGTTGTCATTATTCCGCCTAATTGTATCGGTCGACTAATGACCTGGAAACCTAATATCAATATAACAACCATCACATACGTATTAAACAATATAGTGGTATTTGCCTATCGTTACTCAGGACATTTTGTAATATACATGGTTTGAGCTGTTAAGTAATAACGAAAATATAATCCTACATAAATGCAATAATTGCAAGCGTTAAGTACACAAAGAGGTGGGATTCAAAATATTTTCTGTATTGAATCAAAGCTGGTATAATTCAGCTGAAAACAAAACATACAAATATTTGAATACTTCATAAAATTTGGTTACAATTGTAATAGTAAAACCAAATCAAGGTCCCGCCGAGATTTGAACTCGGATCGCAGGATTCAAAGTCCTGAGTGCTAACCATTACACCACGGGACCTGATGATAATTAAATAAGTGTCATTATATCTGTGTAGATAATATTGTAGGTCACGCACAAAACTGAAAGAAATGATCAATATTCTCGTTGCAAATTTATTTATAACGTACTACATCTGCGAATCGTGTATACGGTGTTACCGTTTAAAATGTTGTTGCAAGCAATACATTATGAGCTAATAAATGATTTACATCTTTCTTACATTTCATTTAATAATAAAAGTACTGTAGCCTATTGGTTTAGGCGTTGGACTTAAAGGGGCCTTTTCACGTTTTGGTTACTTGACAAAATTACTAAAAGTTGTTTCAGATTCGCGAATTTTCGTTTTAGTTATGATATTTGTGAGGAAATAGTGAAAATTATAAAGCATTGCAACACGAAACGATTGAATAATTTGGAGAGTTCTGTTGTTGTTATATTTTGTGTAAACGAAGATTGCTTATATAAAGCATAAAATACTTTCGACATTGCGTGAGCGTTGATGGCCGAGTAATCTAAATGGTTTATACTTTTACTCCAGGACTCCAGGGGTCAGTGGTTCGAACCCAGTTGTGGGTTACTTTTTTCTTTTTTTTAAATTGTATTCTCGATCTTTCACTGGAGCTTTTTATTTCCAATGTTTACAATTATCAATATAAAGCATTTAATGAAAAACTTCAAAACATGCAAAAATCTGTGAAAAGGCCCCTTTAAAACCAGTTCTGCTAATGTTCGACGAATATCGGTATGATGATTATGTCAGTTTAAGTCATACAAACTTTAAAAACATGAACTGAACAATGCGCAAAAAGTATTCATTTATCTGTTATCATGCTATTATAAATCTAAAAAGTCATAACCTAATTTGAATTTAAATTAAGTAGTGACCAATTACAAACCTTTATTGAAGCTTTCTATATTGATTGCTTGGCTACACGTGTTTCTGTCAATACAAGTAAAAGGTGTACTGTTTGATTTATACATAATGTGTTTTACTTGTTTGCTATTACTGTGCTATTACTGTGTAATAAAGCCACAAACTGCAGACGTGTTCGAAATAATTAATCACATTTATAGATGTCTTAAAACATAAAGTGAAAATAAAACAGGTCCCGCCGAGATTTGAACTCGGATTGCAGGATTCAGAGTCCTGAGTGCTAACCATTACACCACGGGACCGTGTACTTTCTAAAGATAGCCGTGTTCTATATTTCTCTCCGTCTTGGCGACAGTCTGTGTGAGAGTGTTAAGTAGGTCAACATAAAATAACATTCACACTATCATAATTTTACATTTAAAATTAATATATGTCCATCTTTAATTGAAAATAGCTAAAAACATACCGAAACAGTCAAATTAAGCGTTTCACTTACAAGTAGAGAAAAAATTATTGCAGTGGCAGTCAAAAAAAAATCAAGATGTATTATTACGTTCAATTGCAAACGAAGCTTAATTAGAAAAAAAGTATACGTACCATGGAAGCCGAAACGTAATTAAACAATTGAAATATAAACACTCAAAATTAGCAATAATTGATTAAAAGCGCGTACTGTTGCAATACAAATAGTAATCTGTATAGCCAATACTAAAATAAAACGATATTCAAACAATTACAATAAACTAACATTGTAATTTTATAGTAAAATAAAAAAAAAGAGGTCCCGCCGAGATTTGAACTCGGATTGCAGGATTCAGAGTCCTGAGTGCACCAGAGTCATTACACCACGGTACCGCAAATGCAATTTGATTTGTCGTCTTGATTATTCTGCTACAGTGCGTTCGGTGTATACACTTGAAATCAGTACTGGTATATTTAAACAGATTGTGTTTCATCTCTACGGATTAAAGCCACAAACTGACAAACGTGTTGGAAATAGCAAATTTCAAATAGAGATATATGATTGTTTGTCTTCGTCTTGACAATTTTGACAGTCTATGTTAATTTGTTTAACTTGTCACCCTAAAATAACATTCAAAATAGTTTAATTTACGTTTTTAAAAAGAATAGTAGATCTACTTCGTTCATTACAAACACTTATAGCAGAAAACGAAACAATAAACATAAGCGCTTCACTGGCAAAACATTTATTACAGTTTCAATCCATAATATTTAAAAAGAATAAACCGAGTTTGATTGTAAATATAAATAAATTTAAACATTAAATATACGCATCATGGAAGCTCAAAAATAACTTCAAGAATAATTTAAAGTATGCACTATTAACCTGCAAAATGTATTAATAATGAATGTATATAGAAATTGTTTTACATGGGCGTTTTAAAACTGTATAAATGAAGCCCCAAACTGCAGACGTGGTCGAAATATTGTATTTCATTCACATATATTATTTATTTAGATGGAGTCGTCTTGCCAGTCTGTCTGTGTGTTCAATTCGTCAATCAAATTTTACATTAACACTACATATTAAAATATAATAGTTTACATCGAAACTGAATATTTAGTCAGAACACAATAATGAAAACAAAGAAAAATCACATAACTTGAACAGAAAAACTATCCAGCAGCGTTGATTTAACCCGTTATCATTAGTGTATTAAAGTTGGGGTTCTGAAAAAAAACTACAAAAATAACAAAGAATTACATCATGTCAGAACAGGAAAACAAGGACACCAATAAACAAAGCATAAACTTCCGTCATGGCGATATATATTTTTTTAAGTTTCCAAGTTTTTTAAATTTAAGCTCAGTTCATGCATGATATGACAATATCAGCAAACAGCGTCATAACAATTACCCCTCAATGTGTTGATGCAGTGGATCAATAAGAAGCTCAACAAACCGAATGCCATTAGTTCGAACTGAACCATTCGTTTGCTATTTTACAATATATTTTGTGTTGGTTGATTAGTTTAAATACTTCATGGACAGTTTTAAGGGACCTTTTCACGTTTTGGTAAATTGACAAAAATATATATGAATTTTTTTTCAGTTTTTCGTTGTAGTTATGATATTTGTGAGGAGCCAGTAATACTGAACATTTATCATTCTCTAAAATATCCATTATATGCATCTTTTGACGAGTTAAATACCTGAAAATTATAAAGCATTGCAACTCGAAACGATTGAATAATTTGGAGAGTTCTGTTGTTGACGTTATATTTTGTGGTACTACGAGGATTGTTTATATAGAGTATAAAATACATCACGCATTGTATGAGCACGGATGGCCGAGTGGTCTAAGCGATAGACTTTAATTCCAGGGGTCAGTGGTTCTAGCCCAGTTAAGGATTACTTTTTTTCTTTCTTCAATTTTATTCTTGTTTTTTTACTGGAGCTTTTTAGATCCAATGTTTACTTTTATCAATATAAAGCATTTAATGGCAAACTTCAATACATGCCAAAATCTGTGAAAATGTCCTTTAAAGTGAACTTACTATAAAATAAATTAACTAAAACGTAAAACGCGCTACCGATTTCTGTAAAACGATATTGTTTATCTTAAACAAACTTCTCCTTTATAAACACTGCATCAACATGCTTTTTGAGTATAGAGGCCATCTAACAGACAATTTGACATAAAATGACCGATTTAGCGTTAAAATGAACGGGTACGTTTTAGTATATGTACCCAACACAGGGTACATGTAAGTATACTTAAAAGTACCCGGGGTACATTTAAGTAGTACTCGAGCCGACAATGACTAATTGTGCGTTACTATAATAGAGTGAAACTACCTATCTCAAAAAGTTATTTTTGAAGATTTTTACAGAATAGTTTTGTATGAGGTTGCTCGAGATTCTTCTGGAATAAAAGCGAACATTCCATGCGTACTAACCGTTTTCGAACAAAGATTTAATTAAATGAATTTCTTACTGCTTAACACAACTATATGTGTGTGAAATTTAGATGTCACTATATGATTTATTAGAAATATTACGCTATAATTATTATTAAAAAAGGTATCAAATTGAATAGTAGTCGATAACCTATGATATACTGGGCTAAAATAATAATAATGGTATATGCAACTAAAACTGTACGAATGATCTCAGTATTCTTTTTTCATGTAGAATAGTGGACTTGTGATTTTAATGAAATTCTAGCGGTAATTGCCGATATACCGCCGGGGTAGTTTCAACTGCCATAGATGGCAGATTAATAAGGTAATGAGCGAACTTTGCTGATGGAAGTGAACGTTTGGTGAACGTATGGTGAGATAAAATAGAAATCGATTTTTAGGGAAATCTATATCTTATAATCTTAATGAATGCCCTTCCATAGTAAAACAGTTCGGGAATTAGGCGTAACTTTGCGATTATCACAACGAAAAATTTTGAGAAAACATAGCGGCCACACTTCCCGGCGAACGAGCGTAAAATTAACGATAATCAAATCAAAATGGCTTACAAAGGAGGTGCGAAGGTCCAGAAAGTAATGGTCCAGCCGATTGTATCCTTTATTCTGCTCTTGCTCTCATAAATGGGATGCGTTTATTACCTACTAAGTTGTTACGATTCAATTCGGTTTTCGGCAAAAAACGCATGTCGCGAAAACATATGATTACTGGTATGATAAATCTAACTCACTGGCTACGCATTGTTTATAGTCGTAAAAAGAGATTTATATGCACCGTTGATATACCTGATTACCCATTTTGACCCGAATTTGACCCCCTCTAAAAGTAAAAATGGTTTAGTAAAACAGCAAATATCATTTGGACCACTTTGATTGTTTTAATTTTGGCAGATTAAATGCCTTTTGCAAAAGAATCAGCAAGGTCATAACCAAAGACCTATTTTGATATAACGATAAAGATGGAAAAAAACCTGACATGGCAAAAGACCGTAACAATTTACAGGCCAGTCTGGCCTAGGAGGAGAAATAATTGACAGGCCAGTTGTTCATTTCACAGGCCTTAATTTTAAGTGTTTTATCCTGGAGGGACATAACACAGTAAATTCAAAACGGAAATGCTAACATTTGGTTGATTTATGTAAGGGCAAAAATAGTGTGAACAGCCTGATTTGATGAATAAAAGTTGTGTTTTCAGTTTGCGAAAAATATTTACACATACAAACATACAAAATTGAATTTTAATGATGTATTTAAGACAGATTAATTACTTTATTACCATAAATATGTTTACCTTTTATTATCCCCCGCCATAGGCAGAGGGATATTGTTTTGGCGTTGTCCTTCCATCTTTCCGTCTGTCCGGAGCCATATCTTGGAAGTCCTTTGGCGGATTTCATTTAAACTTGGTATGAGTATATATATGGATAAGGGGATGATGCATGCCATATGGCATTTTACACCATCTGTTAATAACGGAGTTATGGTCCTTTTTTTTTGCGAAAAAATGCTTTTTTTGTGTGTCCGGAGCCATATCTTGGAAGTGCTTTGGCCAATTTCATTGAAACTTGGTATGAGTATATATATATATGAATAAGAGGATGATGCACGCGAAATGGCATTGTACACCATCTGTTAATAACGGAGTTATGGCCCTTTGTATCTTGAAAAAATGCTTTTTTGATTGTCAAATATAACACTTTTGTGTCCAGAAGCATATTGGCGGGAAATATCAATTCAACGAATTTGCTTCTTATATTCCATTTCACAAACATGCTAAAACAGTAAACTGTATAGAGTGACAAACATTAAAAAGCAGAATATGCACATGAATCTGATTGTACACAAATCCATGAACATATAAATCAAATCATGTTTGTATGTTTCCATTTCCGAACAATAATCTTGTAAGATATCTTTTTGCGAGTAGAATGAACTCCAAATTATTAACACTTATAATGTGACATTCATAAATCTCTAATGACGTGTTAATTGTATCTAAAACGTATTCTCGATCATTCAATGATAAACGCTTTTCATTAATCCATGCTAAATATATGATGGCTATCGTTAATTTGATTTTTGATTGTCATTTTCGCGGAGCATCTTATTTCTTTTTATTGTCCGCCATTTTTCAGTATTCACAACATGCATACAACGCAACAAATAATCATAAATGTTCGACTACTTTGGCGACTATGTCAGAGGCTCCATTCACGTTTGGAATAATTTTTCGGAGTTTTCCGATGCTGCAATGTTCTACTGACTGACGAATTTTGGGGAAAATGCACTTTTTGTATTCGGAAATATCATCACAGTGCTTTCCACAGGAATTTGTTCAGGCGCCTCGGGGCTTATAGGGGTGGTTCGGGAGGGGTGTCCCCTCCCGACGTTGATTTTTTTTCAATTTTATGTGTCAGTTGACGTTCTGTGGTGCGTTATAACTCTAAAAAAAAAGCGTCAAAAGACGTCATTTGGTGCGCAATGACTATTCAAGAAACCCCCCAGCTATAAAGTGATTTATAAAGACATATTTTAATAATTGTTTTAAAACTTTCCCGCAAAGAAAGTTAAATCCCGACTCGAACGATTCCCCAATACATCAGTATCAACCCGACTCTATTACTGCATACTTACTACTTTTCAAGTTTCTATTCATTACCCGATAATCCCATTTTTAAAAGCACTTTCTGGTAAATATTGACGATAAAAGTGCTCAATAATTTCTTTTACAACAACAGGGGACTGTTTCTTAAAACTACGTTCTTTCAAAAATCATGCGTTTGTGCAAAACGTTCAGTTAGTAGCGTTTCTATAAACTTCGTAAAGTTACATTTACCGTATTTTTGCACGTAAAGTTACGTGTGCTCAAAGGCTCACGCAACTCAGTAATTTAGCATAAATATGGCCGCGTATGCACTGATATTTCGGAGAAACCGAACGTAGACTATGAAATCTATGAGCGCAACATCATTTTAGTTAATTTAAACCTTTATCTATATTAAGATCTTGGTAGGGCATGGGAAGATACTGTAACGGAAATCCTGCGTTGATTGTGCAGGATTGATTGTGGATTGGACTTTTGCTAAAAGAGGAAATTTTACATGTTCAAATCGATTGTTGTTATGATTTGTTCGATTTTCCTTTTGACAATTCATTCAACTTTCGTTTTGAACAAGGCTTTATCCATCACAAGACCCCAAGTTGAACTCAACGAATGTGACGTTTGCTGAGTGATAGAATTGATTCATTGTAAACATGGGTAAAAGTCTACTTTTTCTGTAAGAATTATGTATTAGAATTGTATAATCTACGTTTTTGTAAATAGTTGCATTTATATTATACTGCTGTGTTAATGAATGACAATTATACAGTAATCTGTGCTAATATTAATTCAATTAATTTTAGCACAGATTACTGTATAATTGCCATTCATTGACACAGCAGTATAATATAAATGCAACTATTTACAAAAACGTAGATTACTGTATACAATTTTAATTTATATGTCAACAGCGCTTCTTATAAATGTGTATACGGTTGTCACTTTATTGTTGAATTTGGCACATTTACAGTTTAAGCAAAAGTTCTGAATCAAGATCCATATCTTTGGAAATAATATCATGCATATATCATTTTGTCAAAACTGCGTAAAATAAAATATACTGTAGAGACTGTGAGATACAACCTGTCGACATGTTAGCTCAGTTGAGTTAGATTGGTCTTTGTCAGCTCTGGTACTACTTGAAAGTTCCCTGTGTACTCTTATGTATGCTACAATATACCCTGGGTACAGAAAATATACTTAAACATACCCAGGAATACTTAGGCTAAATCTGCTGTTGTTGGCTCTATTTTCAAATTAATAATGTTTCTGTTTACATTCTGTGAAATGGCCTCCGCGATGATATTATCGAAACTGGTACTCAAAAAAGCATATTGAGTTAGGTTTTGTTCAAAGAGGATTTTGTTTCGTATTCGGAAGTGCGTTTGATGACATCAAATTTTAGGCAGGAATAAAACTCTGTGCCCAGGGTACATTGAAGTGTACTTAAGAGTACCCCGGGTACTTTTAAGTAGTACGGGGCCAACAATGACCAATCAAGCTTCAGTTGTTTAAGCGCTGCAATTATTAACTGGAAGTAAAGGTCAAGGCTCACACACTTGGCTAACTTTGCGCATGGTTATTGTAACAACTTAAACTTAAGTTATCTGAATATTAATAATGGCTAATTTTAAAGTAGGTTTGACAAGTTTTCACTGTTGAAGTAAATTTACTGAAAACATGTATTGAAATGTACCAAATATGTCATTTTATACAAAAACTATCAAAACACTATGACTTTTAAACCAATGAGATTTGTTTTTGGTAAGTTACAGTTGTAAGATGCTCAAAGTTGTATTTTTAGCGAGGCTGTTTTCGGAGAGAGAAAACCCGAGCCATTGTCATAGCAAGCTAGTTGTCCAACGTCCGCCCGTCCGCTGTAGGCAATGTTCTAAAACCTTAACATTTGGCTCTAAAATCAAAGTGCTTCCACATTCAACTTTGAAACTTCATATGTAGATGCACTTTGAGTTCTAAACGCCACACCCATTTTGGGTCACTAGGTTATAGGTCAATGTCACTGTGACCTCTACAAAAATATAAAATTCTGACAAGCTTTCACGGCCCAGCATGTTACCAGATATGCCGTGCTCCTGTTTTTTATCAGATTTCATCGGTAATCAATCATATTAATATCATATTGATGGCAAAACTTTGTTGTTGCTGTATGCTTTACAATTATTTTTTCTGAGTTTTTTTAGGTTTTTTACAAAGAAATTTTAGAACACAAACCATGGGGACAATACAAAATCATTTAATATTGTTTTATATATGGTATCATCAACATTCAAAATCTTTAATTTTATTATTATAAATGCAGTTGCCATGAAGAAGTGTCAATTTTTAACTAAGGTCATTGTTAATCTTTACTGCCTGAAATATTTAATTACTTATTTTAAGATTATTTTTAAGTTTCCTATAAACCATATGGACACATTAAATGCAGTTTGATTGATATGTTCAAATAAAATTGTTATGTCATAAGAAGTTATTTAGAACCTTTTTTCTTTATAGGTGGTCACACAGATTGATAGAAAACTATCAACAATCAATTTTTTTCCAATATCTTTAAACACATTTCTTTAAACTCTATACTGTGTTTTTGTACATACTGTAATGTCCATTTATACCATTTAAAGTTCTATAATAATGCTGTAAACATATCACAACCCACTTTATTTTATCTTATATTGTGAAAAGCAATGCTGCGAATTTCTCATTTTTATTTACATTCAGTTATTTTAAAAACTTTTTTGTTGGGAAATATTAGAATAAGGTATACTGTCTTTATTATTATAAGTAAATGTTTTTTTTTTTATGTTATAAATCCATTAGGCCATGGGAAATAAATTCCTAGATTCTCATCCCCGCCCGCCCATCAAAAATCGTCCCGCCCGAACGTTTTTTATTTTGAAAAAAAAATCCTGAAAAAAATTGAGCCGCAAAACACTGAGGACGAAACGGCTGAATGAGTATTTTCAAATAGCGAAGTGCGAAACGGCAACTCAAAATCTCCGAGAGGCTTATCGATTTTAACGGCGCATGAGCGTAGTCTTATTTTTAAGTGATCGAGCGAAAACAACAACAATTTTTCTTATTTGGAGGTGAAGAAACGGCGTTACAACCGTAAAAAATTGGTACAGGGTGTAAACATGTGCATAAACTTTAACTCTCGCGGACCTGTACATTTGTGGTTCGTATGAGCAAGCCCCATCGTTGAAAGTTTACCACCTGAGAATCGTCTGTGCCTTCGTCGGCCAGAATAAATTATACAGTTGGGTCAGTAGTTCCGGATCAACAGGTGTTCCGGATCAGTAGCGTGAATTACTTCTCTTTACGAAAAAAAAAACATTCAATTTTAAAGTGAAGCTAATATGATTGTAAAGTCCATCAATTCTCGGTCACATCGAGCCATTTACCACGGTTTTTGAGCACAAACTGATGTTCTGCGACCCATTAATTTTGTTACAGGGTGGATTAATTTACATACGCACCGCTTACGCAAAATTGAGGCCAGACATTTTTGATGAGCGCCAAAACTTATATGTACGTTTGGTATCACATATTTTGCTTTAAATTAGAGTTCATACGCTTACTTAAGATGATCATAATGTTAAATACTGTAATAAGTTATTAGAAAAAGATCAGATTGCCTTTTTATTCACATATCTAGAGGCAGGTATTCCAAATCATTGGAGCAAAAAACACAGGGAACATCTCAAACAAATTAAATGTATCACTATCAAATCTATGAGAAATGTAATGTTATATTGATATTTTAGTTCCTGACTAGCCATTTAATTAATTTTAGCACATTTGGTATAGAATCAATAATGGTAAAAAGGCCATTTACAATGGGTATCCTCTGTGTGCCTAATTTCGATCAGTCTAGTCATACTATTTTATTTGTTGTTAGTTTTGTTTGTTTATTTTAATTGATCTCAGGAAATATTTGAGTAAAATATTTGAAAATGACAGATTTTATGTTTTATATTCCGTTACATTTTATGACAAACATAAATTATTTAGAATAAATACAAACACGTTTGTTTAGGTGTCATGACAAGCAGGGTATTTTATTTCATGAAACAAAGACACTTAACACTGATCCCCCCCCCCCCCCCCAAAAAAAAAAAATTGCCATAAAGTATGAATGGCAAATAATAGTCATTATACACAGAACTGAGAAAAATGCAGTATAACCAGTATACTCGTTAATGTCTGGAACCAATGCCCATTTCTAACTCAAGTCATCCGTCTGCTCTCATAATACTCACTGAAACACATAAAGCATAATATTAACATTTAAACAAACAGAGCATGAACAAATAACAACGACAAAGCTCTATCCTGCTTGCCTGTCGAATGACCAAACCTACAAATCTGTGCACTAGGAAATCTTGATTTCCACACCACTGAACATGCAAAACCTGTATAACAAGTTTATTCAATAACACAACAATAACTAGACTATTGCCAAGCAATGTATGTCCCCTACCGGCTCCACCATTGTCAGCAATCCCACCATTTTCAGAATGTTTTAAAAAAATATTTATTGCCATAGCAACCAGAATTTTTGACATAGGAACAAAATGGAATAATGTGCATGATGTCCATATTGCCATCTGTCCATGTTTCAAGAAAACCACCGTTTTCAGCAGTTTTTCTTGTCTTTTTGTTGCCATAGCAACCAGAATTGTTGACATAGGAACAAAATGAAATGACGTGTATAATGTCCATATTGCCATCTATCCATGTTTCAAGTTTCATGAAAAAAATATTAAGAACTTTTAAAGTTATCGCAGGATCCAGAAAAGTGTGACGGACAGACAGACTGACAGACGGAGCGCAAACCATAAGTCCCCTCCAGTGAAATCGGTAGGGGACAATAAATACATTTGTCTTTTCCTTTACTTCTAAAAATTGCTTAACCAGCTGATATGCAAGCTATTTGACAGTTAAACATAATTTTGAAACGATCCCCAGCATTGGTAAAAGTTTGCGTCACGTGATCCGGAATACCTGTCCTTGATTCGAAACTACTGCTCTGAGTGGACTAGGAAATTCGATGTTTAAATATTGATGAATGAAATTATTCCAACTTTTAAAACTTATGAAGGATAGCGGACAAAAATCCGCTTCCAACGAGGTATAACACTAGCAAATTGGTGTAAATTCGGATTTGTAAATGGCGTTAGTTTCATTAGTGATCCAGAACTCCTGTCCCGATTGTAATTGTCAACAGGTGTCACCCGATGTTACAGTTAGTCAAACTGTCGGCTGTCTAGCAAATTTTATTGACTTGAGTATTGGAGACACCCCTGAAACTTCCCATATTAAATGTGTATCATCTTAATTCTCAACATCTTCATCCAATTAATACAAACTGAACTTGAAATAGTAAATGCTGTCTATTGAATGCATACCATGCTTTAATCAATGATATCTAGTCATACTCAAAAAATAATGTAAAGGGTTCTGTTACAGATTTGTATTTTCTTTAATACTTTATCTAGTCAATGCTTTGTCTAGTAAATGTTTAATTGACTGTCATAATATGTTTAGCATGATATTAAAAGGGTAAATTAACACACAATAGTCAAATTTTGATAATGTATTTCTTTTATTCCATATAATTGTACATACATACATACATATTGGCGTTATGCGTATAAACCAACAAATTCATGAGCATTGCATTACTTTTATATAGGTCCGACACATAAAATGAAAAATAAAAAATAAAACCCACCCACCCGCCCCAATTTTCCCCAAAATTTGGATGAGAATCCAGTTATTTATTTTCTATGGCCTTAACTTGTACAAATAAATAAGAAACATAAAATAGACAATGTTTGTGTTGTGTAGAGCATTTACTACCATTGCAATCAAATAATTTAAATAATACCATTTTTGTTTCTTCACTTTTAACACCATAGTTATGCATAATATTCACATTAAGTTATTTGTCAAAAACATAACTTATAAGACAATATAAATTCAAAAGAAGTTGTTTGTTTTGCACTAAATAAAGCTTTTTGCGGACATGTATGGTATCAGTGTATGTGCTCAAAAATCAATGGAAAAAAACTATTAAAGATTTGAACTGAAAAAAAACAACAGACTTGACATATTCTCATAATTATATATTTTTCCCAAACACATTCAAACATTTGAATAGCACAATTTTTACTGATTTAAAAAAAATGTAATAGAAATTTAATATCAAGTATATGGACACTAGGGCTGTAACGATACATTCGAATTACTCGAATACGGCTGTGGACGAATCGTATTCGTTATTCGCCACCCCCGAACCGAATATTTGGCGAATACAAACAACGTGGTTTTGAGTTTGAAAGTTTAATCATCTTATCTTACCTTTCAAATGAAGGTTCATACAATAAACCCCTATATTTAAATGTTCTTCTCCTTATTCCGGCGTTTTTCATCATGTTTACCCCACCCACTATGTTACACAGTGAGATTATCAACAATAATGGCTGGTACCGGTTGAATATTTACTACATTGAATTGAAAAATCTTTCGATGATTGTTTAATGTTTATTTAGGCAAATACGAGTGCTTTGATGCTCAAACATGCACACAAAAGATTGGCAGATGGAATTTCTTTTTTGTTTATCTTAACGCCTATGATCGTGCAACTTATCAACAAACATGGAGCCTAGTAGCAAAGGAAATGCTATTGATATTGTTGACCTGCCTGCCAATACACGTCGTTTGTCTGGCGCTGTGTACAAAGTTTAAGCAGTTCTAGTCAGTGTTTTGTTATTCCAAAGTGTTATATTTCATATTTTCAGTATGCAATGATACTCAATCAAATTGACAAATACCCATAGTTTCATACTATATAATGTCATGTCAAGTTGTCAGTATTACTTTTGTTCATTGAAATTCAAATTCATGAATAAATATTCGTATTCGCCACCCTGTATTCGTGATACGTATCGTATTCGTTACCTAATGTATTCGTTACAGCCCTAATGGACACATATTTTTTAATAGCATAAATATTAGGAACTTGCAAGAATAAATTACTAGGTCCCGCCGAGATTTGAACTCGGATCGAAGGATTCAGAGTCCTGAGTGCTAACCATTACATCACGTGACCATTTGTCGCATTCGGTCGATAAAAGTTTGCAAATTGTTCAATTAGTTTTATTACATTGACCATCATTAGTCGTTGATGTTTATAAATAAATAATTATGTGTCCTTCAACCCGATGCTTTCTAAAGTTTTAATCCAAACAAAAAAATATATGACCATAATTTATAAGTATACGTTTGCTCAGTTTTTGTCTTACCGCTTCATCGGTATATCTATCATTAAGCTATACAATTTGAATGAAGTTTGCTCATAAAATGTTTTCTACCAGTATATCAATTACGTTTGTACACGGGGCGGCTTTCACTTATTCTCTGGTTCAAATTTGAGACACAGTTTGTGAACACTCTAAATGTCAAGTTTTGCAAAATATTTATAAAATTTGGTTACACTTTTGTAAAACGTTCAATTACACCACGAAACCGGGTGTCGTATTACGTCGATGAAAGGTCACGAATTGTTAAAATTGTTTCAACCTGTTTTTCATTACAATCGCCATTCTTAGGCGTTGATGATTCAACATAAAAAATATATGTTTTACCCACATCCATTCTTTACAAAGTTTTAATGCAAACACAAATATGTCTTATCTTAATACACAATTATACGTTTGCTTTGTTTGTTCATCGATATTTCTACCATTAAGATACAAAGTGTAAATAACGATTGCTAAAAATATTTTTTTTCTAACGGCATATCAATTGCGTTTGAAACTTGGTCAAGATGAGGCATTAACTAACTGACTAATTGAAGAAACATTTTTGAATACTCCAAATGTCATATTTTACAAAATCTTCATTAAACTAGGTACAAATGTTTGCTTAAAGTATGTTAAGACCGACTTTGTAACTGAGTAAAAGGGCGGGAGAACAATCACAAGTTGTGATATTTCGAACAAATATCATTTACTTATATAGTATTTAAAGTTTTATGACAACATAATAAATATAGTTCGGATGGGGTTCGAACTCATGCGGACATTTATCCATTGGAACTTAAGTACGAAGCTTTTAACCCTCATCAACGGAATTTTTTAAGTACACAGTTTATAGAACATAGATGTCATCTATAATTTGATTTAATATCATACTTATTTACTGAATATATTTCAGAGTAGCAATGTTTAATATTTTAAAACTATACAAACATTCGTAAATAAATAAAGTTTATGTAATACGCTCAACGCACGAGTATTGATTATTACTTATATAAAAGATTTCTCCATATGTGACGTACACTTATATCGCCGCCGATATGATCACAATACGTTTTATCGTTAAACAAGGTCCCGTGGTGTAATGGTTAGCACTCAGGACTTTGAATCCTGCGATCCGAGTTCAAATCTCGGCGGGACCTTCTCCTTTTATTTTTTATTCTTAGATGAATCTGCTAGCATGGTTCATTCAGTATTGAAATAATTATGTGTTCCGTCACAAATTGAAATACTGAGGCATAACATAATTTGTTCAGAATATCGTTTTTTAATCATATATCTAGCAATGAATTTTGAAAACTGGGTAACGTGGGCTTATAAACTAGGTCACAATGTAGAATAACTAAAGTATCTTTATGTGTTGCTCACTGCATTCATGAATAAGCTGATAAATGAGTATTCGCGTTATATCTAGCTACAGTATCCAAAATAGAACTGTGTTGTCATTTATAAAATGATTTGGTGGTGAATATGATATTTTGACTCTCGGGTTGTTAAGTCCACTGATACGATATGGCTGAATAATATTAAATAAGAGAAAATAACCTTATGATAGAATGGTATCGTGATATAATTGTAAGCACTGAAGACACTGTATCTTTCGATTCGAGTTCTAATCTGGCAATATTGCAAACGCATACATTAAAGTGCATCGCAAACCTCATTCATTCTAAGTTTGTATTACAAAATAAAATAATCATAGTACGGATGGGGTTCGAACCCATGCGGACATTTGTCCATTGGAACTTAAGTCCAACGCCTTAACCACTCGGCCACCGTACTTTACGTAAACAATCTATAACACGTAGAAATATTCGATACGTTTATCATATATTATTTACATTTATTGACTATATTGCAGAGTTACAACGTTTTTTGCTTTAAAACTACACAAACACGTCTTTTATTTATGTACGGTCCCGTGGTGTAATGGTTAGCACTCAGGACTTTGAATCCTGCGATCCGAGTTCAAATCTCGGCGGAACCTGAAAGTCTTTCTTTTTCCATTCATCTGTATTTTTGTTTGTTCCGTCACATAAATACTTCTTTTCAAATGATCTATATACTAATCTATTAAAAAATGGGTCAGGCGGGGTCATAAACAAAGTCACCAGGTAAAATATTCAAAAGCTTGTCAATACTATAAATGCAATTGTTATCGCCAATTACTCATTACACTTATTCGTCATTCATCAGAACACCTACTTCTAACATATCATGCACTCGCGAGGATCATCAATCAAGCTTGGCAGATTTCGCTGACAGAATAAAGGCTGAACTCGCCCAGTCGGTAGAGCATCAGGCTTTCAAACAGTAATGGAATCTGGGGGTCTTGTGTCTTAAAAAACACACAAAACAATTGTATAATAAAACGCAATTAGTCGGTGCATTTGCATATTGAACATGCAATATAAATTTGAATGACTAACGGGGTCACGGGGCGGATAAAACTAACTCACTTGTTCAAATTGAAGAAACAGTATGTAAACGCTCTTAAAGGGGCCTTTTCACAGATTTTGGCTTATTTTGAAGTTTGTCATTAAATGCTGTAAATTAATAAATGTAAACATTGGATCTTAAAAGCTCCAGTAAAATATCAAGAATTAAATTAAAAAAAGAAGAAAAAAGTAGCCGGTACCAGGGCTCGAACCAGTGACCCCCGGAGTCCTGGAGTAAGTCTGAAGTAAAAACGCATTAGCCCTCTCTGCTATTCCACCGGATATACACAGTGGAAGTATTTTATACTTTAGATAAGCAATCTTCGTTGTTTCGTAAATTTAAACGACAACAAGCGTTGCAACGCTTTATAATTTTTAGGTTTTCAAATCGTCAAAAGATACATATAATGGCTAAATTGGACTATGGTAAATGTTCAGTAATACTGTTTTCTCACAAATATCATAACTAAAACGAAAATTTGCGAATATGAAACAACTTTTTTCAATTTTGTCAATTTACCAAACCGTGAAAAGATCCCTTTAATGTCAAGTTTATCAAAACCGCCATACAACTTGGTAAAAACTTTTGTTTCAATTATCATAGACCGAGCTGGTAACTTAGCAACCGGTTGGTAAAACAAAATTTTAATTCAAAATCATATCGAAATAAGTAACTCTGTAACAATTCATATTTTTATCCATTTCAATGTGTTCATTTCAAAATTAGCAAATATTGCTTGTACGCGCTAACTGCTACAATACAAACGATAATTTGTATAGCAAATACCAAAATAAAACTATAGTCAAACAATGACAATAAACTTAAAGTTGTAATTTTCTTTGAAAGTAACAATAAAATAGGTCCCGCCGAGATTTGAACTCGGATTGCAGGATTCAGAGTCCTGAGTGCTAACCATTACACCACGGGACCACACACGCACGTCTAGTTGTCGTCTTGATTATACCGATACAGTGTGTTCGGTATATACACTTGAAAGCAGTACTGGTATATTAATACAACATAGGCGCTTTATCTCTGTGTATGAAAGCCACAAACAGACAGACGTGTTGGAAATAACATATTTCAATAGAGGTATATGATTTATTTGTCTTTGTCTTGACATGTTTACAGTCTATGTTAATGTGTCTAACATGTAACCCTAAAATAGCATTCATTATAGTATAGTTTAAGTTTTAAAAGAATAGTAGATCTATATTGTTTATTAAAAAACACTTATAGAACAAAACGAAACAATAAACATAAGCGCTTCACTTTGGTATAACTTCAAACCCATGCGTTCAAATGTTTCAATCGAAAGACAAATATATATGGCCTTAATATATAATTATACGTTTTCTCATTTTGTTTCTTACCGCCTCATCGGTATTTTTCCTAGTACGCTAAACAATCTTAATGAAGTTTGATCAAAATACGTTTTATAACGACAAATCAATCGCATTTGAAACTTGCACAGGGGGCGGCATTAACTAATTAACTGGGTTAAATTGAAGAAACAGTTTGTGATCACTTTCAGTTCCTCATGATGTCAGCAAAGCACCAAAAGCCTTTTAGCTTTTTTTTGCCTTGAAGATGTAAATAAATTGTATTACAATTGCAGTGCAATACTTATATGTTTAGTGTTAAGCTAACATATCTATGATATTGTTCAATAAAGCAGTTCGTTAAAGCCCGTCTGTACATGAATGTAACGCTTGAAAATAGCAAATATTTTATGGGAAATTGTTCAAAGATTTTAACACTTTTAAATGCGTCATTTAATGATATAATAATATTAGTATATGAACATTGGTACTATAGAGCGCCGGTATAACACACAAATAAAATTTAAAAAACAAAATAAAACAAAACTGCTAGACCTTGACCCGAACCATTGACTTAAGGATTAAAAATCAATCTCCTTATGCACACGGCCATGAAAGGCATGTTATGTTAGTATTTATTTTATACTCCTAACTATTCAAATGTTACGCATTCGTATCGCTTAATAATTTTATCATTTCTAACTATGAGCATGTATAAACAAAAATGTTTATTTGACCGTGCGTAAGATATCCGTGTAAGCTCCAAATGTTCATCGGCGATCGAATTATATTAATTGACAATAAATGACAATGGATACATGTCATATCATTGTAACGGTAACTGAAACACAACATAGTATTAAGTTAATAGAGTATGATTGGCTTGTTATGAAAACTTGAAGTTTTGTAAAATAATAAACACATTAATTGTGAATGGTGGTGTCAACCGTGGGTTAGAGTTATCTCTAACTTGTTAACTAATCACGTAAATATAATCATACATAACATGCATTACTTGCAAGCGTTATATTCATCAACACGTGGTATTTCAAGTATATGTTAACTAATCACGTTAATATAATCATACATAACATGCATTAATTGCAAGCGTTATATTCATCAACACGTGGTATTTCAAGTATATGTTAACTAATCACGTTAATATAATCATACATAACATGCATTAATTGCAAGCGTTATATTCACCAACACGTGGTATTTCAAGTATATGTACTCTGTATTTTACCAAAGCTGTCCAAAGGGATCTTTTCACGCTTTGGTAAATTGACAAAATTGACAAGACCATTGTAAATATACAACAAAACACACAAGCCCAGTATGCTTTCTTCCGCCTTTACACAACTTATCATTTTTCATAACTATTCCTCTGTTGTTCTTTTCTTTTCTCTCTAAAAAAATATATATTATATTAGCATATCTTGTATAACATGTCTGAACTTTATTGCTTTGTACAATCACTATGTTGTATGATCATATACATGTTTACATTGTATGTATGATATTGAATAAAAAAATAAAAAAAAAATAAAAAAAAAAAAAAAAAGTTGTTTCAGATTCGTAAGTTTTCGTTTTAGTTATGATATTTGTGAGGAAACAGTAATACTGAACATTAACCATGCTCTAATATAGCCATTATATGCATCTTTTGACGATTTTACAACCTAAAAATTATAAAGCGTTGCAACGCGAAACGATTGAATAATTTGGAGAGTTCTGTTTTTGTCGTTAAATTTTGTGAAACTACGAAGATTGCTTATATAAGGTATAAAATACGTCAAGAATGTGTACTCGGCGGAATAGCTCAGTAGGCTAAAGCGTTTTTACTTCAGGACTTTGGCAGGACTCCAGGGGTCACTGGTTCGAAACCTGCTCCGGGCAATGTTCTTTTCCTTTTTTAATTTGTTTTCTTGATTTTTTACTGGAGCTTTTATGATCCAATGTTTACATTTATCAATATAAAGCATTTAATGAATAAGTTAAAAAAATGCCAAAATCTGTGAAAAGGCCCCTTTAAAACAAAACTTACATATATTCGAATACTTCATAAAGTTTGGTAACATTTTTAGTAAATTAAACTAAAATGGAAGAGGTCCCGCCGAGATTTGAACTCGGATCGCAGGATTCAAAGTCCTGAGTGCTAACCATTACACCACGGGACCATATACATAGCTAAATATTTGTTATAATATCTGTGTAGATAATAGTATAGGGACAAAACTGAAAGATATTATCAATATTCTTGTTTCAAATTTATTTTTACGTACTGCGTTTGCGAATTGGGTGTACCGTGTTAAAGTTTAAAACGTTGTTGCTTGCAATATATAATAAGCTAATATATATGAATAACATCTATCTTGTCTTACGTTTCATTTTATATTAAAAGTACTATAGCCTATTTGTTATAAAGCGTTCGGCTTAATCAATTCCGCTAATGTTCGCTAATTATTCATTTTTTCTGTAGTCATGTTACTATTTATCTAAAAAGTCATAACCTAATTTAATTTGGAATTAAAGTTATAGTGACATATACACAAACCTTTATTAAAGTCCCTTTCCAAAAAATACAAGTCACGCGGAGGGCTGAGCATTACATTGAACGACCAGGTAGCACTTTTACAGGACATTTTCAGGTTTAACTGTCGAGGATTCCGAGTCCTGCGTATCAACAATAACACCACTGGACCATAGACGCGTTCTATATTGATTGCTGGGCTACACCGTGTTTCTGCCACATTGGATGTGTACAGTTCAATTGATACATAATGTGTTTTACTTGCTAGTAGTGTGTTATTATTGTGAAATAAAGCTACAAACTGTAGGCGTGTTCGAAATAATTAATGTAATTCATAGGTGTTTAAAAACATTAAGTAAAAATAAAATAGGTCCCGCCGAGATTTGAACTCGGATTGCAGGATTCAGAGTCCTGAGTGCTAACCATTACACCACGGGACCGTGCACTCTAACAAGATAACCGTGTTCATTATAACGCTATATTGTATTGCGGTTTATAAACACTCAAAATTAGCAATTATTGATTAAAAGCGCTAAGTGTTGAAATGCAAATAATAATCTGTATGACACATATTAAAATAAAACTATATTCAAACAATGACAATAAACTAACAGTTGTTATTTTATTTTAAAATACAAATAAAAAAGGTCCGCCGAGATTTGAACTCGGATTGCAGGATTCAGAGTCCTGAGTGCTAACCATTACACCACGGGACCACACGCCCAGACCCATGTGTCGCCTTGATAATGGCGTTACAGTGTGTTCGGTTTATACACGCTAAAGGAGTACTGCTATATCAATACAGAATGTGTTTTATCTCCGCGCATTAAAGCTACAAACTGACAGAAGTGTTGAAAATAGCATATTTCAAATAGACATATAATTATGATTTATTTGTCTTCGTCTCGACATTTTGACAGTCTATGTTATTGTGTTTAACGTGTCATCCTAAATAACATTCAACATATTATAATTTACGTTTTAAAAGAATAGTAGATCTACATCGTTTATTAAAAACACTTATGGAACAAAACGCAATAATAAATATAAACGCTTCATTTTGGCATTACATTTATTACAGTTTTAGTGCATAAAATTTAAACTGAGATTAATTATAAATAAAAATATATTTAAACATTAGATATACGTATCATATGGACGCTGAAACATAACTTCAATAATAATTTAAAGTATGCACTATCAACATGTAAAATGTATTCATTATTAAATGAATAAAGAAGTTGTTTTACATGGGCGTTTTAAAACTGTATAAGTGAAGCCCCAAACTGCAGACGCGTTCGAAAGATTTCATTTCATTCACATACTTTATTTATATATATGGAGTCGTATTGCCAGTCTGTCTGTGTGTTCAATTTGTCAACCTTACATCGAAACTAATTAGTTGTCATTATTCCGCCTAATTGTATCGGTCGACTATTGACCTGGAAACCTAATATCAATATAACAACCATCACATACGTATTAAACAATATAGTGGTATTTGCCTATCGTTACTCAGGACATTTTGTAATATACATGGTTTGAGCTGTTAAGTAATAACGAAAATATAATCCTACATAAATGCAATAATTGCAAGCGTTAAGTACACAAAGAGGTGGGATTCAAAATATTTTCTGTATTGAATCAAAGCTGGTATAATTCAGCTGAAAACAAAACATACAAATATTCGAATACTTCATAAAATTTGGTTACAATTGTAATAGTAAAACCAAATCAAGGTCCCGCCGAGATTTGAACTCGGATCGCAGGATTCAAAGTCCTGAGTGCTAACCATTACACCACGGGACCTGATGATAATTAAATAAGTGTCATCATATCTGTGTAGATAATATTGTAGGTCACGCACAAAACTGAAAGAAATGATCAATATTCTCGTTGCAAATTTATTTATAACGTACTACATCTGCGAATCGTGTATACGGTGTTACCGTTTAAAATGTTGTTGCAAGCAATACATTATGAGCTAATAAATGATTTACATCTTTCTTACATTTCATTTAATAATAAAAGTACTGTAGCCTATTGGTTTAGGCGTTGGACTTAAAGGGGCCTTTTCACGTTTTGGTTACTTGACAAAATTACTAAAAGTTGTTTCAGATTCGCGAATTTTCGTTTTAGTTATGATATTTGTGAGGAAATAGTGAAAATTATAAAGCATTGCAACACGAAACGATTGAATAATTTGGAGAGTTCTGTAGTTGTTATATTTTGTGAAAACGAGGATTGCTTATATAAAGCATAAAATACTTTCGACATTGCGTGAGCGTTGATGGCCGAGTAATCTAAATGGTTTATACTTTTACTCCAGGACTCCAGGGGTCAGTGGTTCGAACCCAGTTGTGGGTTACTTTTTTCTTTTTGTTGCAATACAAATAGTAATCTGTATAGCCAATACTAAAATAAAACGATATTCAAACAATTACAATAAACTAACATTGTAATTTTATAGTAAAATAAAAAAAAAGAGGTCCCGCCGAGATTTGAACTCGGATTGCAGGATTCAGAGTCCTGAGTGCACCAGAGTCATTACACCGCGGTACCGCAAATGCAATTTAATTTGTCGTCTTGATTATTCTGCTACAGTGCGTTCGGTGTATACACTTGAAATCAGTACTGGTATATTTAAACAGATTGTGTTTCATCTCTACGGATTAAAGCCACAAACTGACAAACGTGTTGGAAATAGCAAATTTCAAATAGAGATATATGATTTGTTTGTCTTCGTCTTGACAATTTTGACAGTCTATGTTAATTTGTTTAACTTGTCACCCTAAAATAACATTCAAAATAGTTTAATTTACGTTTTTAAAAAGAATAGTAGATCTACTTCGTTCATTACAAACACTTATAGCAGAAAACGAAACAATAAACATAAGCGCTTCACTGGCAAAACATTTATTACAGTTTCAAATTTCAATCCATAATATTTAAAAAGAATAAACCGAGTTTGATTGTAAATATAAATAAATTTAAACATTAAATATACGCATCATGGAAGCTCAAAAATAACTTCAAGAATAATTTAAAGTATGCACTATTAACCTGCAAAATGTATTAATAATGAATGTATATAGAAATTGTTTTACATGGGCGTTTTAAAACTGTATAAATGAAGCCCCAAACTGCAGACGTGGTCGAAATATTGTATTTCATTCACATATATTATTTATTTATATGGAGTCGTCTTGCCAGTCTGTCTGTGTGTTCAATTCGTCAATCTAATTTTACATTAACACTACATATTAAAATATAATAGTTTACATCGAAACTGAGTATTTAGTCAGAACACAATAATGAAAACAAAGAAAAATCACATAACTTGAACAGAAAAACTATCCAGCAGCGTTGATTTAACCCGTTATCATTAGTGTATTAAAGTTGGGGTTCTGAAAAAAAAACTACAAAAATAACAAAGAATTACATCATGTCAGAACAGGAAAACAAGGACACCAATAAACAAAGCATAAACTTCCGTCATGGCGATATATATTTTTTTAAGTTTCCAAGTTTTTTAAATTTAAGCTCAGTTCATGCATGATATGACAATATCAGCAAACAGCGTCATAACAATTACCCCTCAATGTGTTGATGCAGTGGATCAATAAGAAGCTCAACAAACCGAATGCCATTAGTTCGAAATGAACCATTCGTTTGCTATTTTACAATATATTTTGTGTTGGTTGATTAGTTTAAATACTTCATGGACAGTTTTAAGGGACCTTTTCACGTTTTGGTAAATTGACAAAAATATATATGAATTTTTTTCAGTTTTTCGTTGTAGTTATGATATTTGTGAGGAGCCAGTAATACTGAACATTTATCATTCTCTAAAATATCCATTATATGCATCTTTTGACGAGTTAAATACCTGAAAATTATAAAGCATTGCAACACGAAACGATTGAATAATTTGGAGAGTTCTGTTGTTGACGTTATATTTTGTGGTACTACGAGGATTGTTTATATAGAGTATAAAATACATCACGCATTGTATGAGCACGGATGGCCGAGTGGTCTAAGCGATAGACTTTAATTCCAGGGGTCAGTGGTTCTAGCCCAGTTAAGGATAACTTTTTTTCTTTCTTCAATTTTATTCTTGTTTTTTTACTGGAGCTTTTTAGATCCAATGTTTACTTTTATCAATATAAAGCATTTAATGGCAAACTTCAATACATGCCAAAATCTGTGAAAATGTCCTTTAAAGTGAACTTACTATAAAATAAATTAACTAAAACGTAAAACGCGCTACCGATTTCTGTAAAACGATATTGTTTATCTTAAACAAACTTCTCCTTTATAAACACTGCATCAACATGCTTTTTGAGTATAGAGGCCATCTAACAGACAATTTGACATAAAATGACCGATTTAGCGTTAAAATGAACGGGTACGTTTTAGTATATGTACCCAACACAGGGTACATGTAAGTATACTTAAAAGTACCCGGGGTACATTTAAGTAGTACTCGAGCCGGCAATGACTAATTGTGCGTTACTATAATAGAGTGAAACTACCTATCTCAAAAAGTTATTTTTGAAGATTTTTACAAAATAGTTTTGTATGAGGTTGCTCGAGATTCTTCTGGAATAAAAGCGAACATTCCATGCGTACTAACCGTTTTCGAACAAAGATTTAATTAAATGAATTTCTTACTGCTTAACACAAATATATGTGTGTGAAATTTAGATGTCACTATATGATTTATTAGAAATATTACGCTATAATTATTATTAAAAAAGGTATCAAATTGAATAGTAGTCGATAACCTATGATATACTGGGCTAAAATAATAATAATGGTATATGCAACTAAAACTGTACGAATGATCTCAGTATTCTTTTTTCATGTAGAATAATGGACTTGTGATTTTAATGAAATTCTAGCGGTAATTGCCGATATACCGCCGGGGTAGTTTCAACTGCCATAGATGGCAGATTAATAAGGTAATGAGCGAACTTAGCTGATGGAAGTGAACGTATGGTGAACGTATGGTGAGATAAAATAGAAATCGATTTTTAGGGAAATCTATATCTTATAATCTTAATGAATGCCCTTCCATAGTAAAACAGTTCGGGAATTAGGCGTAACTTTGCGATTATCACAACGAAAATTTTTGAGAAAACATAGCGGCCACACTTCCCGGCGAACGAGCGTAAAATTAACGATAATCAAATCAAAATGGCTTACAAAGGAGGTGCGAAGGTCCAGAAAGTAATGGTCCAGCCGATTGTATCCTTTATTCTGCTCTTGCTCTCATAAATGGGATGCGTTTATTACCTACTAAGTTGTTACGATTCAATTCGGTTTTCGGCAAAAACGCATGTCGCGAAAACATATCATTACTCGTATGATAAATCTAACTCACTGGCTGCGCATTGTTTATAGTCGTAAAAAGAGATTTATATGCACCGTTGATATACCTGATTACCCATTTTGACCCGAATTTGACCCCCTCTAAAAGTAAAAATGGTTTAGTAAAACAGCAAATATCATATGGACCACTTTGAAGTTTGATTGTTTTAATTTTGGCAGATTAAATGCCTTTTGCAAAAGAATCAGCAAGGTCATAACCAAAGACCTATTTTGATACAACGATAAAGATGGAAAAAAACCTGACATGGCGAAAGACCGTAACAATTTACAGGCCAGTCTGGCCTAGGAGGAGAAATAATTGACAGGCCAGTTGTTCATTTCACAGGCCTTAATTTTAAGTGTTTTATTCTGGAGGGACATAAGTAAAGTAAATTCAAAACGGAAATGCTAACATTTGGTTGATTTATGTAAGGGCAAAAATAGTGTGAACAGCCTGATTTGATGAATAAAAGTTGTGTTTTCAGTTTGAGAAAAATATTTACACATACAAACATACAAAATTGAATTTTAATGATGTATTTAAGACAGATTAATTACTATATTACCATAAATATGTTTACCTTTTATTATCCCCCGCCATAGGCAGAGGGATATTGTTTTGGCATTGTCCTTCCATCTTTCCGTCTGTCCGGAGCCATATCTTGGAAGTCCTTTGGCGGATTTCATTTAAACTTGGTATGAGTATATATATGGATAAGGGGATGATGCATGCCAAATGGCATTTTACATCATCTGTTAATAACGGAGTTATGGTCCTTTTTTTTCTTGAAAAAATGCTTTTTTTGTGTGTCCGGAGCCATATCTTGGAAGTGCTTTGGCCAATTTCATTGAAACTTGGTATGAGTATATATATGAATAAGAGGATGATGCACGCCAAATGGCATTGTACACCATCTGTTAATAACGGAGTTATGGCCCTTTGTATCTTGAAAAAATGCTTTTTTGATTGTCAAATATAACACTTTTGTGTCCAAAAGCATATTGGCGGGAAATATCAATTCAACGAATTTGCTTCTTATATTCCATTTCACAAACATGCTAAAACAGTAAACTGTATAGAGTGACAAACATTAAAAAGCAGAATATGCACATGAATCTGATTGTACACAAATCCATGAACATATTAATCAAATCATGTTTGTCTGTTTCCATTTCCGAACAATAATCTTGTAAGATATCTTTTTGCGAGTAGAATGAACTCCAAATTATTAACACTTATAATGTGACATTCATAAATCTCTAATGACGTGTTAATTGTATCTAAAACGTATTCTCGATCATTCAATGATAAACGCTTTTCATTAATCCATGCTTAATATATGATGGCTATCGTTAATTTGATTTTTGATTGTCATTTTCGTGGAGCATCTTATTTCTTTTTATTGTCCGCCATTTTTCAGTATTCACAACATGCATACAACGCAACAAATAACCATAAATGTTCGACTACTTTGGCGACTATGTCAGAGGCTCCATTCATGTTTGGAATAATTTTTCGGAGTTTTCCGATGCTGCAATGTTCTACTAACAGGGGTTTTTTTTACTAAGAAAGTGACGCCGATAATCGGCGTCTTCCCCTACCAGAATTTTTCCCCTAAAACTACCATTTCCCCTCCAAAAATATAATTTTTCACCAAAATATAATATTTTACCCTCAAAGAAATGTTTTTTTCTTTCTTTTGGGAAGTCGACACTTATCCTATTTGTACCATGTACAACGATCTCGCTCTCTCTCTCTCCCGACGAACACTCAAATCTGGGAATCCCAGTGATTCTATATATAGCTCTTAAATTACGTCATGGAAACCGGGCAACTAATCGTATAAATCATGTGACTATTTTACTGGATTCCGGTCTTGCGCGAGAAGGGTGATTCGTCAATTAATTACCGGAAACCAGTCGAGTTTTCATCCGGGTTATGTGAAAGCCAAGATGGGTATAAACGTTAAAACAGAAAAAAAGTCTCACAATTGGCGTTCATACACGAACAAAATAAAACGTTCGGACTCGGAAAATATTCATTGCGTTGACGCATTTTTTAAGAATGAATCATCAAAAACCGTTGAAACCCAGCAGGATTCGGAGGTACATGTAATCAACATCGATTAATACTGTCGGATTATTGTGAAAGTGAAAGTAGACAATCGGCAGCTGCCGCACCTTTCCCTTTCAATACTGTAGCAGATCTAGATCGTCAACCCATTCATCATGAAATTGAAATCACAATATTGAAATCGTTGCCCGGCCCCAGTTGAAAAAAATTCCCATTATTAGATCTACCCCTGCAACTTTATTTAGGACTTTGACTTTAATATCATACTTGTTCATGTGTTTAAGAACAAAAAGGTCAGAGACATGTCTCTTTTTCTAAAAAAAAACCTGAAGTCTGTAGGCGAGTTATAGACATTGAAATGAACAGTTTTTATTTTTTCCCCAAATATGTCTTTTTCGCGCTCGATTTTCCCCTTTTACCCAGCGTCCAGCGTCTTCCCCTTTTTCTAAAAAAAACCCCTGACTAACTGACGAATTTTGGGGAAAATGCACTTTTTGTATTCGGAAATATCATCACAGTGCTTTCCACAGGAATTTGTTCAGGCGCCCCGGGGCTTATAGGGGTGGTTCGGGAGGGGTGTCCCCTCCCGACGTTGATTTTTTTCAATTTTATGTGTCAGTTGACATTCTGTGGTGCGTTATAACTCTAAAAAAAACAGCGTCAAAAGACGTCATTTGGTGCGCAATGACTATTCAAGAAACCCCCCAGCTATAAAGTGATTTATAAAGACATATTTTAATAATTGTTTTAAAACTTTCCCGCAAAGAAAGTTAAATCCCGACTCGAACGATTCCCCAATACATCAGTATCAACCCGACTCTATTACTGCATACTTACTACTTTTCAAGTTTCTATTCATTACCCGATAATCCCATTTTTAAAAGCACTTTCTGGTAAATATTGACGATAAAAGTGCTCAATAATTTCTTTTACAACAACAGGGGACCGTTTCTTAAAACTACGTACTTTCAAAAATCATGCGTTTGTGCAAAACGTTCAGTTAGTAGTGTTTCTATAAACTTTGAAAGTTACGTTTACTGTATTTTTGCACGTAAAGTTACGTGTGCTCAAAGGCTCACGCAACTCAGTAATTTAGCAAAAATATGGCCGCGTATGAACTGATATTTCGGAGAACCGAACGTAGACTATGAAATCTACGAGCGCAACATCATTTTAGTTAATTTAAACCTTTATCTATATTAAGATCTTGGTAGGGCATGGGAAAATACTGTAACGGAAATCCTGCGTTGATTGTGCAGGATTGATTGTGGATTGGAGTTTTGCTAAAAGAGGAAATTTTACATGTTCAAATCGATTGTTGTTATGATTTGTTCGATTTTCCTTTTGACAATTCATTCAACTTTCGTTTTGAACAAGGCTTTATCCATCACAAGACCCCAAGTTGAACTCAACGAATGTGACGTTTGCTGAGTGATAGAATTGATTCATTGTAAACATGGGTAAAAGTCTACTTTTTCTGTAAAAATTATGTATTAGAATTGTATAATCTACGTTTTTGTAAATAGTTGCATTTATATTATACTACTGTGTTAATGAATGACAATTATACAGTAATCTGTTCTTATAATAATTTAATTATTTTTAGCACAGATTACTGTATAATTGTCATTTATTGACACAGCAGTATAATATAAATGCAACTATTTACAAAAACGTAGATTACTGTATACAATTTTAATTTATATGTCAACAGCGCTTCTTATAAATGTGTATACAGTTGTCACTTTATTGTTGAATTTGGCACATTTACAGTTTAAGCAGAAGTTCTGAATCAAGATCCATTTCTTTGGAAATAATATCATGCATATATCATTTTGTCAAAACTGTGTAAAATAAAATTTACTGTAGAGACTGTGAGATACAACCTGTTGACATGTTAGCTCAGTTGAGTTAGATTGGTCTTTGTCAGCTCTGGTACTACTTGAAAGTTCCCTGGGTACTCTTATGTATGCTACAATATACCCTGGGTACAGAAAATATACTTAAACATACCCAGGAATACTTAGGCTAAATCTGCTGTTGTTGGCTCTATTTTCAAATTAATAATGTTTCTGTTTACATTCTGTGAAATGGCCTCCGCGATGATATTATCGAAACTGGTACTCAAAAAAGCATATTGAGTTAGGTTTTGTTCAAAGAGGATTTTGTTTCGTATTCGGAAGTGCATTTGATGACATCAGATTTTAGGCAGGAATAAAACTCTGTGCCCAGGGTACATTGAAGTGTACTTAAGAGTACCCCGGGTACTTTTAAGTAGTACGGGGCCAACAATGACCAATCAAGCTTCAGTTGTTTAAGCGCTGCAATTATTAACTGGAAGTAAAGGTCAAGGCTCACACACTTGGCTAACTTTGTGCATGGTTATTGTAACAACTTAAACTTAAGTTATCTGAATATTAATAATGGCTAATTTTAAAGTAGGTTTGAAAAGTTTTCACTGTTGAAGTAAATTTACTGAAAACATGTATTGAAATGTACCAAATATGTCATTTTATACAAAAACTGTCAAAACCAGGGTTCGCACAGGGCTTAAAAAGTGCTTGAAAACGAGTCCTAGGCTTGAAAAGCCCTTGAACAAAGGTTGGCCTTGAAAAAGTGCTTGAAAAGTGCTTATTTCACGTAAAAAAAGCCTTGAAAATGTTTATTTCTTTTCAAAATTACATGTATCATCGCTTTAATTATAAACTTAAATCGTTCTTAAGGGAAATAGTACGAAAAATTATCATAAATTCCTTCGCGCAAAAAGTTGAGTACGAAATATATAAGTTTCGTAAACTATTGAGTACGAAACGTTATGTGTACACGTCACAGATTATGTGTTCTACGTTAGAGGTTCTCCATTGTGATCAATTTTCGCGAGTGAAAACGCAGCGATGGGGAAGTGTCATTTCAAACCAGGGTGGTTAACTGAATATTCCTGGGTACATAAAACAAATGACATTCAAAAAGCACATTGTCGGTTCTCTATGAAGACTGTTGATGTCGGGGGATGGGGGAAAGCGCTTTGAAAAGCCATGAGAAAGGGGAAACCCACAAAGAAAACATGAAATTGAGAAGTAATGTGTTTGTTTGTAATAACTTTAAAAAGTAAATACATACAGTCAGTACAGCAGTTTAGAATCGCCCGGCAAAAACGTTTATTCTTTTTACCACAATAATTTTTTTCTGGATGTAGTGTCAATGTGAGAAGATGTAAAAGTAAAGGGTAATATTTATTTTGTATGATAACAGCTTAGGTTAGACGGCATATGCAGTTTTTTGTCATAAATAGACAATTAAAGTCCAACCTTAGGAAAATAATTAAAAATCATTCCACCCTGTAAGCTATTTACAAAAGATTTCTTGCTAAAACTTTGTTAATTTATTCCTTTACCTAATGTATACCTTAGACACTTATCATTTTGTTTTTATTGGGGCATTATGGAAAATTAAATACAAATTAATCGGAACTGATGATTATCCGGAACTGGTTGACAAACTGTGTGTGAGACTCATTAAGTTAAGGATGGATAACATGTATGTAAAAACTAGAAATAACATGTATGAGTTATTGTGGAATAAGTTTAATTTGTTTGAGCAAATAAATGATATTTACTGTGTTAAACTTGCTTGAAAATGCATTTTTTTAAGGAAACTAACGTACGGTTCTCGGCCTTGAAAATGAAAATTTGGTCTTAAAAAGTTCTTGAAAAGTGCTTGAATTAAGGTTCGAGAATTCTGTTTGAACCATGAAAACACTATGACTTTTAAACCAATGAGATTTGTTTTTGGTAAGTTACAGTTGTAAGATGCTCAAAGTTGTATTTTTAGCGAGGCTGTTTTCGGAGAGAGAAAACCAGAGCCATTGTCATAGCAAGCTAGTTGTCCAACATCCGCCCGTCCGCTGTAGGCAATGTTCTAAAACCTTAACATTTGGCTCTAAAATCAAAGTGCTTCCACCTTCAACTTTGAAACTTCATATGTAGATGCACTTTGATGAGTGCTAAACGCCACACCCATTTTGGGTCACTAGGTTATAGGTCAATGTCACTGTGACCTCTACAAAAATATAAAATTCTGACAAGCTTTCACAGCCCAGCATGTTACCAGATATGCCGTGCTCCTGTTTTTTATCAGATTTCATCGGTAATCAATCATATTAATATCATATTGATGGCAAAACTTTGTTGTTGCTGTATGCTTTACAATTATTTTTTCTGAGTTTTTTTAGGTTTTTTACAAAGAAATTTTAGAACACAAACCATGGGGCAATACAAAATCATTTAATATTGTTTTATATATGGTATCATCAACATTCAAAATCTTTAATTTTATTATTATAAATGCAGTTGCCATGAAGAAGAAGTGTCAATTTTTAACTAAGGTCATTGTTAATCTTTACTGTCTGAAATATTTAATTACTAATTTTAAGATTATTTTTTAGTTTCCTATAAACAATATGGACACATTAAATGCAGTTTGATTGATATGTTCAAATAAAATTGTTATGTCATAAGAAGTTATTTAGAACCTTTTTTCTTTATAGGTGGTCACACAGATTGATAGAAAACTATCAACAATCAATTTTTTTTCCAATATCTTTAAACACATTTCTTTAAACTCGAGATCTATACTGTGTTTTTGTACATACTGTAATGTCCATTTATACCATTTAAAGTTCTGTAATAATTCTGTAAACATTGCAAAACCCACTTTATTTTATCTTATATTGTGAAAAGCAATGCTGCGAATTTCTCATTTTTATTTACATTCAGTTATTTTAAACCATTTTTTGTTGGTAAATATTAGAATAAGGTATACTGTCTTTATTATTATAAGTAAATGTATTTTTTTTATGTTATAAATCCATTAGGCCATGGGAAATAAATTCCTAGATTCTCATCCCTGCCCGCCCATCAAAAATCGTCCCGCCCGAACGTTTTTTATTTTGAAAAAAAAATCCGCAAAAAAATCGAGCCGCAAAACACTGAGGACGAAACGGCTGAATGAGTATTTTCAAATAGCGAAGTGCGAAACGGCAACTCAAAATCTCCGAGACGCTTATCGATTTTAACGGCGCATGAGCGTAGTCTTAATTTTAAGTGATCGAGCGAAAACAACAACAATTTTTCTTATTTGGAGGTGTAGAAACGGCGTTACAACCTTAAAAGATTGGTACGGGGTGTCAAAATGTGCATAAACTTTAACTCTCGCGGACCTGTACATTTGTTGTTCGTATGACCAAGCCCCTTCGTTGAAAGTTTACCACCTGAGAATCGTCTGTGCCTTCGTCGGCCGAAATAAATTATAGAGTTGGGTCAGTAGTTCCGGATCAACAGGTGTTCCGGATCAGTAGCGTGAATTACTTCTCTTTACGAAAAAAAATACATTCAATTTTAAAGTGAAGCTAATATGATTGTAAAGTCCATCCATTCTCGGTCACATCGAGCCATTTACCGCGGTTTTTGAGCACAAACTGATGTTCTGCGACCCATTAATTTTGTTACAGGGTGGATTAATTTACATACGCACCGCTTACGCAAAATCGAGGCCAGACATTTTTGATGACCGCCAAAACTTATATGTACGTTTGGTATCACATATTTTGATTTAAATTAGAGTTCATACGCTTACTTAAGATGATCATAATGTTAAATACTGTAATAAGTTATTAGAAAAAGATCAGATTGCCTTTTTATTCACATATGTAGAGGCAGGTATTCCGAATCATTGGAGCAAAAAACACAGGGAACATCTCAAACAAATTAAATGTATCACTATCAAATCTATGAGAAATGTAATGTTATATTGATATTTTAGTTCCTGACTAGCCATTTAATTAATTTTAGCACATTTGGTATAGAATCAATAATGGTAAAAAGGCCATTTACAATGGGTATCCTCTGTGTGCCTAATTTCGATCAGTCTAGTCATACTATTTTATTTGTTGTTAGTTTTGTATGTTTATTTTAATTGATCTCAGGAAATATTTGAGTAAAATATTTGAAAATGACAGATTTTATGTTTTATATTCCGTTACATTTTATGACAAACATAAATTATTTAGAATAAAAACAAACACGTTTGTTTAGGTGTCATGACAAGCAGGGTATTTTATTTCTTGAAACAAAGACACTTAACACTGATCCCCCCCCCCCCCCAAAAAAAAAAATTGCCATAAAGTATGAATGGCAAATAATAGTCATTATACACAGAACTGAGAAAAATGCAGTATAACCAGTATACTCGTTAATGTCTGGAACCAATGCCCATTTCTAACTCAAGTCATCCGTCTGCTCTCATAAAACTCACTGAAACACATAAAGCATAATATTAACATTTAAACAAACAGAGCATGAACAAATAACACCGTCAACGCTCTATCCTGCTTGCCTGTCGAATGACCAAACCTACAAATCTGTGCACGAGGAAATCTTGATTTCCACACCACTGAACATGCAAAACCTGTATAACAAGTTTATTCAATAACACAACAATAACTAGACTATTGCCAAGCAATGTATGTCCCCTACCGGCTCCACCATTGTCAGCAATCCCACCATTTTCAGAATGTTTAAAAAAAAAATTATTGCCATAGCAACCAGAATTTTTGACATAGGAACAAAATGGAATAATGTGCATGATGTCCATATTGCCATCTGTCCATGTTTCAAGAAAACCACCGTTTTCAGCAGTTTTTCTTGTCTTTTTGTTGCCATAGCAACCAGAATTGTTGACATAGGAACAAAATGTAATGACGTGCATAATGTCCATATTGCCATCTATCCATGTTTCAAGTTTCATGAAAAAAATATTAAGAACTTTTAAAGTTATCGCAGGATCCAGAAAAGTGTGCTGACAGACAGACTGACAGACGGAGCGCAAACCATAAGTCCCCTCCAGTGAAATCGGTAGGGGACAATAAATACATTTGTATTTTCCTTTACTTCTAAAAATTGCTTAACCAGCTGATATGCAAGCTATTTGACAGTTAAACATAATTTTGAAACGATCCCCAGCATTGGTAAAAGTTTGCGTCACGTGATCCGGAATACCTGTCCTTGATTCGAAACTACTGCTCTGAGTGGACTAGGAAATTCGATGTTTAAATATTGATGAATGGAATTCACTTTTAAACTTATGAAGGATAGCGGACAAAAATCCGCTTCCAACGAGGTATAACACTAGCAAATTGGTGTAAATTCGATTTGTAAACGGCGTTAGTTTCATTAGTGATCCAGAACTCCTGTCCCGATTGTAATTGTCAACAGGTGTCACCCGATGTTACAGTTAGTCAAACTGTCGGCTGTCTAGCAAATTTTATTGACTTGAGTATTGGAGACACCCCTGAAACTTCCCATATTAAATGTGTATCATCTTAATTCTCAACATCTTCATCCAATTAATACAAACTGAACTTGAAATAGTAAATGCTGTCTATTGAATGCATACCATGCTTTAATCAATGATATCTAGTCATACTCAAAAAATAATGTAAAGGGTTCTGTTACAGATTTGTATTTTCTTTAATACTTTGTCAAGTCAATGCTTTGTCTAGTAAATGTTTTATTGACTGTCATTATATGTTTAGCATGATATTAAAAGGGTAAATTAACACACAATAGTCAAATTTTGATAGTGTATTTCTTTTATTCCATATAATTGTACATACATATTGGCGTTATGCATATAAACCAACAAATTTGTGAACATTCCATTACTTTTATAAAGGTCCGACACATAAAATGAAAAATAAAAATTAAAATATAAACCCACCCACCCGCCCCAATTTTCCCCAAAATTTGGATGAGAATCCAGTTATTTATTTTCTATGGCCTTAACTTGTACAAATAAATAAGAAACATAATATAGACAATGTTTGTGTTGTGTAGAGCATTTACTACCATTGCAATCAAATAATTAAAATAATACCATTTTTGTTTCTTCACTTTTAACACCATAGTTATGCATAATATTCACATTAAGTTATTTGTCAAAAACATAACTTATAAGACAATATAAATTCAAAAGAAGTTGTTTGTTTTGCACTAAATAAAGCTTGTTGCGGACATGTATGGTATCAGTGTATTTGTTCAAAAATCAATTGAAAAAAACTATTAAAGATTTGAACTGAAAAAAACAACAGATTTAACATATTCTCATAATTATGTATCTTTCCCAAACACATGAAAAAACATTTGAATAGCACAATTTTAACTGATTTTTTTTTTAAATGTAATAGAAATTTAATATCAAGTATATGGACACTAGGGCTGTAATGATACATTCGAATTACTCGAATACGGCTGTGGACGAATCGTATTCGTTATTCGCCAACCCCCGAACCGAATATTTGGCAAATACAAACAACGTGGTTTTGAGTTTGAAAGTTTATTCATCTTATCCTACCTTTCAAATGAAGGTTCATACAATAGACCCCTATATTTAAATGTTCTTCTCCTTATTCCGGCGGTTTTCATTATGTTTACCCCACCCACTATGTTACACAGTGAGATTATCAACAATAATGGCGGGCACCGGTTGAATATTTACTACATTAAATTGAAAAATCTTACGATGATTGTTTAATGTTTATTTAGGCAAATACGAGTGCTTTGATGCTCAAACATGCTCACAAAAGATTGGCAGATGGAATTTCTTTTTTGTTTATCTTTACGCCAATGATCGTGCAACTTATCAACAAACATGGAGCCTAGTAGCAAAGGGAATGCTATTGATATTGTTGACCTGCCTGCCAATACACGTCGTTTGTCTGGCGCTGTGTACAAAGTTTAAGCAGTTCTAGTCAATGTTTTGTTATTTCAAAGTGTTATATTTCATATTTTCAGTATGCAATGATACTCAATCAAATTGACAAATACCCATAGTTTCATACTATATAATGTCATGTCAAGTTGTGAGTATTACTTTTGTTCATTGAAATTCATATTCATGAATAAATATTCGTATTCGCCACCCTGTATTCGTGATACGTATCGTATTCGTTATCTAATGTATTCGTTACAGCCCTAATGGACACATATTTTTTAATAGCATAAATATTAGGAACTTGCAAGAATAAATTGTGTCATCCTGACATGATTCAACCAGTAAAATTTAACTTCATAAAAATAGGAACATTTAAAAATGGTTTGCTTTCTCCCTGTGTTTTGTTCATATGTACATTAAGCCAGATGTGTTAAACTTTTCCATGAATTTAAATTGATGCATAAGTTTACATTAGTGAATTGCATTATGTTTAAGTATATTATGAGTGACTGAACTTTTTCACAAATATTTCAGTCATTGTGTTGGTAAAGCATGTAAAGTGATTCAGGTTTACACAAGTGTCCGCTTGTCATACCAATAACCCCATACCAATGACCCAGGATGGATCCCAATTTCTCAAATTTTGTATTTAGAACTAATCACAACTGGTACATACCCTGACATATATTTTACCAATCCATGCATTTTTTTAAATATTGAACACAAAATATAATATAATTATATATGTGAAGAAGCATACTTTATGATAATTGCAAATGCCTATTGTCTCAAATTAATAGAAGCATTCATGGACAATGTTAATTTATCACAGAAAAAAGATTCTCATTTTAAATGAATTTATGAGTAAAAATCTGTTGTTGTTTTTAGCTCTTCTGCCAAAGGCAGAAGAGCTTATGGGATGGCATGATTTCTGTCTGTCTGTGTGTGCATTAGACTTTTCTTGTTTATCCGATAAAGTCCACAGTTTTCATCTGATTCTTTTCAAACTTGTCCAGTGTCTTTATTTTAATGAGGACTCGAACCCTTTTTTATTGACATTCAGGTCACTGGGTCAAAGGTCAAGGTCACAGTTACTCGAAATAGTAAAATGGTTTCCGGATGATATCTCAAGAATGCTTAGGCCTAGGATCATGAAACTTCATAGGTACATAGATCATGACTGGCTGATGACCCCTTTTCATTTTCAGGTCAAAGGTCAAGGTCACAGTGACTCGAAATAGTAAAATGGTTACTTTTTCTTGTTTATCCGATAAAGTCCACAGTTTTCATCTGATTCTTTTCAAACTTGTTCAGTGTCTTTATATTAATGAGGACTCGAACCTTTTGATTTTCAGGTCACTGGGTCAAAGGTCAAAGTCACAGTGACTCGAAATAGTAAAATGGTTTCCAGATGTTAACTCAAGAATGCTTAGGCCTAGGATCATGAAACTTCATAGGTACATTGATCATGACTGGCTGATGACCCCTATTGATTTTCAGATCACTAGGTCAAAGGTCAAGGTCACAGTGACTCGAAATAGTAAAATGGTTACTTTTTCTTGTTTATCCGATAAAGTCCACAGTTTTCATCTGATTCTTTTCAAACTTGTTCAGTGTCTTTATATTAAAGAGGACTCAAACCCTATTGATTTTCAGGTCATTGGGTCAAAGGTCAAGGTCACAGTGACTCGAAATAGTAAAATGGTTTCCAGATGTTAACTCAAGAATGCTTAGGCCTAGGATCATGAAACTTCAAAGGTACATTAATCATGACTGGCTGATGACCCCTTTTGATTTTCAGGACACTAGGTCAAAGGTCAAGGTCACAGTGACTCTGTTTATAGCAGTAGAGCGATTCAGGCCCTCATGGGCCTCTTGTTTTAAATATTTTGCACACAAGTATAAATATAAACATGGTAAAAACATGATGTTGATTGTTATAAAATTATCTAGAAGTGCGACAAGTGAATACAAGCTACAGAGTTTGTTAATTCTTCTAAAACCATACTGTACTACTGTACATTATCATTGATCAGTAAATGAAATTTAAAAAAATACTACCTTCTTTACAGAGGCCATTGCTGATGTTCTTCTCATTATAGGACGTTCCATTTGTAATTCAGTGACACACTAAACATAATCAAAGATACCCTTCCAGTAAATTGAATTCCTGTCAGGAAACTCCTTGATTATGATTCTGTAAATTCAGATGTGTAAGCTACAATACACATGCCTGTCTTCTCAGTATTATCCATCCATTTATTCCAGTTTGCTCCAGCAATTCCAGTTTGAAATATATCTGACTAACATTCGTAAAAGATTTGCTTCAGTAAGAATCATCTCTTCTGTTTTAACAAAAAGCATATCCAGGACAACAAAGAATGGCCACACTTAATTTTAAAAGAATCAAGAGATTGAATTTTTTTTTACAGTTGACCTCTTTTTTCGTCGCAATTTCGCAAACAAGGAAAAGAACTTTGCTCTTTATAAGGTACTTCTTAAGGATAAATGTATAAATATTTAGTCTACTGAAAGTTTGTTAGAGAAAGCAAATTAAATCTTCTTAATGAATTTCTTCAAATGTTCTCTGTAAGGTCCGCGCAATCACCAGACTTCTGTTTAGAGATTATTCAAACATAGCAACTAAGTTTTACGCTACATTCGGTTTATAGAAACGCACTTTCGCATTCAGAAAAGCGTACGTAACTTTATACGTACTTACATTTTCGTCCGTAAAGTTACGCATTGTACCAGAAACGACCCCCAGGGGTCCAGCAAGGCTCAAAATTTAGGGAGAAGTCACTTCTTCCTAAAGCCAAAATAGGGAAAATTGGTAATATCTTTGGGAGAAATGGTACATTTGCGTCATAGATCTTAGTTTTACGTATATTTTGCGGCATCTTAAAGGATAAGTGGTTTCTGTTCAGCGTTCAATCAACTCTTAACTTGTTTTATACAATAAGACATGTTACATGTAAGTGAATAAAACTCATTGATTGTTGATAATGATGGTACTTATAAAAAAAAAATCTGAACAGGTGTATCAAATAAACTTGGATTGCAACAAACCAGTAATGTTCAGAATCTTTTTACTTCCTTGTTAATTAAAAGCAACAGGGTTTGCACAGGGCTTGAAAAGTGCTTGAAAACGAGTCCAAGGCTTGAAAAGCCCTTGAACAAAGGTTGGCCTTGAAAAAGTGCTTATTTCATGTAAAAAAGCCTTGAAAATGTTTATTTATGCTCAAAATTACTTTTATCATCGCTTTAATTATTTTACTTAAATCGTTCTTAAGGGAAATATTATGAAAATTTATCATAAATTCCTTCGCGCAAAAAGTTGAATACGAAATATAAGTTTTGTACACTATTTAGTACGAAACGTTATGTGTACACGTCAACGATAATGTGTACTACGTCAGAGGTTCTCCATTGTGATCAATGTTCGCAAGTGAAAACACAGGGATGCGGAAGTGTCCTTTCAAACCAGGGTGGTTAACTGAATAAGAGGAGAGAGCTGGAAGAACTAGAAAAGGAAATCAATTCTGTTAAAGACAAAATGTTATAGTAACTGACTGCTGTTAAAATGTAATGAACTAGTCTGTTTGATGTGAGCATAGAAAGAGACAATGTGTTTGTTTGTAATAACTTTAAAAAGTAAATACATATGTGAGACTCATTGAGTTAAGGATTGATAACCTGTATTTGTATGTAATAACTAGAAATAACATTGATGAGTTATTGTGGAATAAGTGTAATGTGTTTGAGCAAATAAAAAAAATGATATTTAAAGAAAACTAACGTAAGGTTCTTGGCCTTGAAAATGAAAATTTGGCCTTGATAGGTGCTTGAATTTAGGTTTGAGATTTCTGTTTGAACCATGAGCCATTCAACATTTAATCAAATTCATATTTTGTTACAAAGATTTGTTTTAAATTTAAAATTCATTTAAAATCTCATTTTACAGCAGAGATTCCAAATCTGACCTGTACATGATCCCCATATTTATTGCCATTGCTAGGTTAGCTCTTCCCATTTCATCATTCTTGAGTATTTTTTTTTATAATGGGCCATTTAACTTTGCTTAATCTTAGTTATTTTTGTAGCCAGCACAAGGCAATTAATCAAGGCATCAGAGATGAACAATTTTAAGAAGTCTAAAAGCTCCAGACTGTTCTTTTGAAAGGTCAACTTTGCATGACCTGTAAATGGGGCAACTTATGGCTGAGAATCCTCCTGTGTCCAATTCTCCACATCAAATTGATTTTAATCCGTCAATGTCTGGCACAAAGTAAATCATTTAAAGGGGGAGATGTTACTTCGCCTTCATGAAATTAATGTGCGAAATTAATATTCCCTGGGCGAAAAAATCGTCCACTTCACCCACTCGCGAGACCCCTGAACAAACGTTGCCATTTTTTTCAAGTATCAAATAAATTTCTGCATAAGTGACGTATTATAGATTTGATGAAATATTGCCACTAAACATGGGTAAATTGCTTGACGTGGTGTGTGCTTGATAATACAACGCTCAATACACCCACGCTTTACATGCTGCATAATTTTCGCGCCCTTTTTATTGAGACAAAGGGTCAACACAAAATAAATTATCACTGTTTATTTGAAGCAAGAATCTGTTAACGTAGAGTTAACATTTACATGCAGAAGTGGGTTTCAGATTACAAATTTTCTTATGCTCATTCGAGACTTAAAGAAAACATGAACAGTTGCGAAATGAATTCAACGATATTTTGTTTAAACGCTGTACGAGTCAAGTAAATGTTTTGAGAGTAATATTAATGAAATGCACAACTTCCACGAGGATCATAGCCATCATCAGTCTTTTCAGCCAAGATTTCTGTGGCAATTACATGTTCATCACGAGTCGTCTGCATGATTTAACTGCAGGTTACTGGTAGTGCCTGCCTACGAGTGCTGTCGCTTATACAATATAGCGACGCACCGCTCTTAAGCAGGCTTAAGTTGGGTAAAGCGTTAGATGTAGTGGACAGAGGATCGTAAATTGGCTTTCAAAATTTTTGGCAATCGATATAGCTTTGATCTTAAGAATGGCTAGTTGCAATAACAGCCAAAATACACTGATCAGAATGTTTCAGGCGCCCCGCGGACTCTAATTTCGAAATTCAAGTCCTGGTGATGGACCGTTAAATGGCCTGTGGAAAGCACTGCATCATCTGGTGGCCACAAAATAATGTTGTTGTGAAAACTACAAGTGGGTTACAATTTTTGAAAGCAAATATAACGGGACAGTAAGTCCGACAATCTTGCATTTCACCGTCGGCCTTTTTAATTGTTCGTCAGCAATGTCCGACAGGCCGACAGGCTTTCGCCATGTCTGAGATCCGTCAACTGACTGATAGCTTTCCTAGTTCCTACCATGACTTATGGGGACAAAATTGCTTGCAATACATGTAATCTTGTTTAACTTTGCAGCAAAAATTTAGCATAAACTAAAATAAAGGCTACACTGGGTTACTATCAAAACAGAGTCTTTAAAACTGTCATAAATAAGAATTCGACAAACTGCATCAAACGGCATTCAAGCATTTCTATTTGTCAATTTATCCCAAAATATATATAACAAATCTAAATCAAAGTCTATATACATATATATATACATATATATATAATAAGTTTCACATATTCTTTTCCTTAACATTCTCTTCAGAATTTAATTTTCAGATACCTGCAAAATGTAAGTTTATTTATTTATATTTTTTAATGTAGATTTTTATAGTCCTGGATGGGTGTCTGAATATTTATATTCTATCATTTTAATGTGTTCTCATTTCCCTCATTTTCCCACTTTATGTACTAAAGTCTAATTTAACGGAATGTTTAAAAGGACTTCTTCACAGATTTTGGCGTTTTTGTCTAAAAGTCTTTAAAAGGACTTCTTCACAGATTTTGGCATTTTTGTCTAAAAGTCTGTAAATGCTTTACCAGAACTGAGAACATTTATTCATGCAATCATTGAACCCTAAGCACTGCAGTATAAAACAATAATTAGAATTTAAAAAAGGAAAAAAAGCTCAACCCACAAGGGTTAGAACTACATGTATATACATGTACTGACCTTTGGATTGAAAAGCTATGGCTTGGACCACTTATTAAAGCATCAGAAACACTCTTAATTATTCAATCATTTTGCTTTATAACTATCAATTTATAATGATGATCGCTCATAAAGAAAAAGTATTCAGCATGAGTCTATTGCGTACCGGTAAGTGATATTTCGCTATATGATATTTCCTGTGTTCATTTAAGTTGAGCTCGTGTGAACACAAAGTGTTCAAAGTAATTATTGTGATCACCTCGTGTCCGTTGTCATGCAGTGTGTGTCATCAACATTTAGCTGGTTTTCCACTCTGGAGGTCAAATTTTGGTCCGACTAGACTATATTGATATTTTGAATCTGCATCATGTGCATCTAAAAACTAGGTCAAATGTTAGAACAAACCTTGTCACCAATCAAGGTACAATGAAAAGTAATGACTCGCCTGCAATAAAAGGCGAATAGAATCGAGACCATTTGGCCTTTAGACCGTTCTTAGGTGTGGTTCTATTCCTCACAGCAAACGCTTGAGTGACGTTGACTTAAAGTTGTAGTTTTTTGAGCGCTGAGATGAGTAAGGGTAGGTATGAAATGTTTACTGTATATAATTTGCTACTGGAAGTTTTATGCACGCCAAAAATTTTGAATTTGTGTTTTATTTTTTCAATGCGTAACTTTTGGCAATGATCATTTTAAATCTAAATCGTTACCGGGGGTATTTAAGAATTTTAATTTGTTTTTATGCTTTACGCATGTTATCTGGAGCTCTGATCAAAGACATTTCTTACCAGATTCAAGTTTTTAAGGCTTCATTTCCAACCCTTAGATACTGATGAGCAGCAAACAATATAAAACCTCAACAGACTGCAAGTTACTTGCAGGCGGTTCTGGTTTTATGCTGTTTGCTATTTTCACTTTGCTTCTGAGTGGGAAAGGGTTCAATGTTTGCAATTAAATCAGACTTGAAGAACATTAACAAATCTGGTATCTGGGTTTGGGCATGTATTTACAATCTTGTGTTCTTTCAGAAATCCAGAGTGCAAGTGTGGCTGTATGAGCAAGTGAACCTTCGTATTGAGGGTTGTATTGCTGTAAGTATATCATAAAAATTGATAAACCAATGAATGCCTATTAGCAGATTTAATAAAGGCTGAGAGGAAAGGGCCCTTGCATTTAAATATGAGAAAATAGGAAGTGAAAACAAAATCTGGTGAAAACTTTCAGGTGGTATTAAAAGGAGAATGAAAATTAAATGGTTGAGTTACATTCTTGTTGAAAGTTGTAAATTTAAAGAATTTTTCTGAGGGGATATATTAGAGCTTAAGTATATAGAAAGCATATACTGGCCTTGTAGAATACATTTCTTCCGTAAACATAAACATCATGTTGGTTATAATATTTATTGAAGTTAAAAAACAAACAGAATTTTCCTGAGCCTAGTTTTTAATGGCTTATGAATTTTTATGCCCCCGGTAGGGTGACATGTAGCATTTGAACTGTCTGTCAGTCCGTCCGTCCGAAAACTTTAAAATTGCCCATAACTTTTGCAATATTTAAGATAGCAACTTGATATTTGGCATGCATGTGTATCTCATGGAGCTGCACATTTTGAGTGGTGAAAGGTCAAGGTCATCCTTCAAGGTCAAAGGTAAAAAAATCCAAGGGAAGTAACAAGCTTTAAAGGGAGATAATTTCTATTTTTATTTGGCAGGTCCGGATCATTTTTACAAGGGAAGTAGTATTTATTAAAGGGATATAATAAAAATAAACAAGATAAGTATTGATGCAAAGCATCAAAGGGCGTCAGGAATTTCAGTGTAAAAGGCACTCAATAAAGTTAAATGGAACGATTTTTATGTCCCCCACTATAGTAGTGGGGGACATATTGTTTTTGCCCTGTCTGTTGGTCTGTCTGTCTGTTTGCGCCAACTTTAACATTTTGCAATAACTTTTGCTATATTGAAGATAGCAACTTCATATTTGGCATGCATGTGTATCTCATGAAGCTGCACATTTTGAGTGGTGAAAGGTCAAGGTCAGAGGTCAAATATATGTGGCCAAAATCGCTCATTTTATGAATACTTTTGCAATATTGAAGATAGCAACTTGATATTTGGCATGCATGTGTATCTCATGGAGCTGCACATTTTGAGTGGTGAAAGGTCAAGGTCAAGGTCATCCTTCAAGGTCAGAGGTCAATTATATGTGGCCAAAATCGCTCATTTTATGAATACTTTTGCAATATTGAAGATAGCAACTTGATATTTGGCATGCATGTGCATCTCATGGAGCTGCTCATTTTGAGTGGTGAAAGGTCAAGGTCATCCTTCAAGGTCAGAGGTCAAATATATATGGCCCAAATCGCTTATTTTATGAATACTTTTGCAATATTGAAGATAGCAACTTGATATTTGGCATGCATGTGTATCTCATGGAGCTGCACATTTTGAGTGGTGAAAGGTCAAGGTCATCCTTCACAAGGTCAAGGTCATCCTACAATGTCAAACATCATATAGGGGGAAATTGTGTTTCACAAACACATCTTGTTTTTCTACTGTAAATATTAATATATTGGCCGATTATTTTAAACAAAATATAAAAAGATACTGGTGTAACCATTATCTATAATTTTGTGTTATAACCCCCAAATAATCATTATTTATGATGTTGTGTTATAACCCCCAAATAACCATTACCTATGATTTTTTGTTGTAACCCCCAAATATTTCATAGTGTATTTTATTTACATTGGTTTCCTTTTTTTTTACTGGCATCCGTGTGCAGTTTTCATTAAAAAAAATCTGCTTCATCTTGTAAGCCTAATTTCATATTTTTCTCAACTTCAAGGGGAGATGATTCTTAACTTATTCTTACGTTGCTCATTTACGATAGGGGTTGAGTACTTATTGATATGAAAACACTGTAAAAGTTTGGAAAAAAATTGAATGAAAACTGTAAATTGCATAAAGAAGCTGCATTTCACAATACTTTGAAATTCAGTAAAAGATCATAATAGATTTATTGCTCCGATATTCATCATTTTCAATAGGGTTCGAGTAATACTGATATAAAAACACTTAACAAGTTTGGAAAGATTCAGACGAAAGTTGTGAAATCTTTTAAACAAGTGGAAATTGTTTATTTTGTCAAATTTAATAGAAAAAAATTCTGGACTTATTGTCCCGATGTTTCTCATTTTTAATGAGGTAAAAATGCTCATTGATATGAAGACACTGTAAGTTTGGAAAGAATCTGATGAAAAATGTTGACATAATCACCCAACCAAGCAGTTTTTCACTTTTATTTTAAAATTTAAAGAGACATAATTCTGGACTTATGGTCCGATATTGCTCATATAGAGTTTGGGTTGGGTCCTCATTGATAAAAAAACCTGTGCAAGTTTGGGAACAATCGGATGAAAATTTTGGACTTCGAACAACGATTTCAAAATTTCTCAACTTCTAAGGAAGATAACTATGGACGTAATGGTCGGATAATGCTAAAGGGCTCATACCACCTGGATAGTAATACGTGTCGCGCTTCGCGCTCTATATGTGGTTCTTAAAAAAACTCCAAGGAGTACTTGACTCTAGGGAAACGGGTTGCTGGGACACAATTCCTCCTTGATAAGGGGCTGCTTCCTTTATCGCAACTCATTGTTACAATCAATAATACGTGTCGCGCTTCGCGCTCTATATGTGGTAGGGATAGTACTTAGGGCCTATGATAGACAACCATAAAAATACATGGATAATAGATGTGTTGTTTGCATTTATTTGTTAATATAAAAACATGTGTATTTTTTTATAAGATATTTAAGTGATGTAAGAAATTTTAATTAACGTTGTCACCACGCGGCATCCATTAATTTTAATAAAAATGTCCAATTGTAGTAAAATGGATTTTAAAATGTCTACATAAAATAAAGCTTTATTATATTTATTAACCTGACTGAAAAAAATTGTCAGCCTCCGAACTGTTCCATTCATGCCTGAACCCGGGATTGAACCGGGGGTCCTTTAGATGATTGTTGCTTAAACAACTTCAGTCTAACGCTCTTCAAACTGAGCTATTCCGGCTGACTTCATTTATGTACTGCTATTTGGTAAAGTTGTGTATAGCGATCGTTATTATATGTCTATTAATAAACTAAAACATTGTACGTTTTCGTACCACTACGCCTTCCAATAAACTTGCTTGCGCGATAGGTCGTCAAATATCGTACTACATTGATTCTCCACTAAATAAGCAATTTAGAAAAACCACAAAATAAATATATTTTGATTATGTTTTGTTTTTATACAAAACCAGAAAGTTTTGCGTATTTGCCCAGTCCCTGTGATCTTTTCCCTGTGATCAGTTGTGGATCAGTTATTAATTAAAACAATTAGCTTTGCATTATTGGCAATAAATGTTGTACATTGTAATAAATGTAATAGGCACAAATGCAGTACTTATTTACACTAATTTACACAAAAAATCACCACTATGCAAGATATTCTGAAAACAAAAATATATACATTGATCCGTAAAATAACTTCTCCTTCCATAAGCGAAAAAAAAATGCATTACATACTAGTTGCCGCTCTCCAGAGCGACGCCAATAAAAGCGGCGCAGTAGGGGGCATTGTGTTTCTGACAAACACATCTCTTGTTACTGATGTTCACTTATTTTGGAAGACAATGCTGATTACTTCATCCATAGATTTCATGATGCATGGTCTTCTAATAAATTGTTTTAAACATGTATGATAGTCTTTCCATTTGAAATAATTAATATAATGGAAATAATTAATAAAATTGTTTATTTTTATTAAAATTAAAATGACTAGACATTTTCGTTTTTATAAACGCGCATGTGATGTCCATGTCTTCTATATACTATATCTTTCTAACTTAAAATACTATTTAATACAAAAAGCAAAAATGGAAAATAAGATTCTTAACCCTTTATTGGCCAACTTTGTGATTTGAACAGTATATGAACCTCTCTCTGAGAAAAGGGGATCTATAGCATGTAAGTAAAGTGTTTTTCTAGATTAGCCTGTACAGCCCACACTGGCTCATCAGGGACGACACTTCCCGCCTCAACTAGAATTTGGGTAAGAGGAGACACCCTTTAAACAAGAAAAATCATCAAAAGCGGAAAGTTTTGTCCCTGATAAGCCTTTGAGGGCTGCACAGGCGAATCTTGGACGAAACATGATGCACATGCAATCAACCCTGTTTGCCAGGAGGAAAGCTCATATTTGAAGAGTGTATGATTGTGTGGATGTATTTTCAGGGGTTTGATGAGTACATGAACCTGGTACTGGATGAGGCAGAGGAAGTGCACATGAAGAACAAAACTAGGAAAACACTCGGTAAGATAGGAATTCTGGTGTGCTGTATTGTTAGTATCAACTATTATGGCAATATAGTTCAGAAGTGTCTATTAACAGATCTAAATGAGAACGTAAAAATCATATTGATTATAATGTGAGGATAAAGTTTTCAATTAAAACAAAAACTTTGTGTTTTGATAAACTGTGATCAGGCTTGGCAAATCTTTGCTGCGTTGTTTATTGTTTAATTTACAGATAACTTTGTTCTTTGTCAATATAAAAATCAGCCGCCATATCACAATTTACAATATGCTAATGGATTTATTAACAGGTCTACTTAACTCGGTCAGGCTGTGTTCACATGATTTCACAAAACCAGTCTCTTAAATACCTTAGATCTACCTTGTTTGTTGTGTTTTGGAGCAAATTTGGATCCAGCATTAAAAATAGCAAATGTATTTAAAACACACACTTTAATTCCCAATTTAAAAGAGTTAGTTACGGAAAAAAAATATGTATTTCCCAATGTCAGTCGAACAGATGTGATTTTTCTCAATCCAAAGGGCCCCAAAATGGTGAAAAAACACTGCATTGTTTAAATGAATAAACATATTACCAATAAGACCTCTTCGTAAGGACAAGTGTAAAGCAGCAGCAATTGTCCCTTACTTTAGCAATGTTTACAAGCCAATACACCTCAACATACTTAGATTATAACTGTGTTACTATGTACACATATCTCCTAGTCCAGAAGATTAACAACATCAAAAAAGACAAAACATGTTAAGTTGTTATACTGGAAATTCAATCAGCATTTCACATTAAGTGCATGCTGATTAAATCAAGAGGGCAGAACACAGATTCAAATTTACCCATACCAAAATTATGAAGTGTCATAATTTCATTGTGATATTATAAACTTTTCATCTGAGAAATATGCATTAGAAAGAAGTCTTTATCTTTTTGTTAACATGGTGGTCACGGTGCCTATACCACGTGACTTTTTCGGATCTGTGTTGGGAGAATAAAGCACGACCCAGTTAAGATTTCTAAGGATCTCATTTTAAATATTTCGCCAGTTTTAATGGGATAAAGTGGAGAGCCCGCTCTTTCGTAAGAGTTTTCCATAGGTATCATGATCTTATAAAACAAATAAGTATTTTTTCTGTAAAGTGCAACCACGCGTTTTCACGGTTAGAAAAATGTCGGATCTGTTTGGGGACTTCATATTACAAACGCACGGTTGCACTTTACTGAAAAAATACTTATTTGTTTAAAAAGATCATGATACCTATAGACAACTCTCACGAATGAGAGGGCTCTCCACTATATTCCATTAAAAATGGTGAAATATTTTAAAAGACATCTTCAAAAATGTTAACTGGGTCGCGCTTTATTCTCCCAACACAGATCACGTGGTAAAGGCACCGTGGTTGTGGACAGCTGCAGTTAAAATATGTTCTTCTGTTTCAGGTCGCATCCTGTTAAAGGGAGACAACATTACATTGATACAGGCAGTGCAATGATCAGTGATCTCCCCTGATACATGGATAAGCTTCATCATCCAACCATCTCATCTTGCATTCATGGGTTTTATTTTCATGCAGTGTTGTTGTCTGTAGATTTATACATGTTGTTACTTTGATTTCACAAATGAACGTTTTGCTATATGAAGAATGAGACACTTGGCAATATGAAGAATGAGACACTTGGCAAGAACTTTTTGAACATTAATTTAATCTTTAAGTATTTCAGGCTCTTTTATTTGAGACTTAATTAAACTGCCTTACTCATTATGCATTAAAACCTTACAGACATTCTGTAATGTTCTGAAAATATCAGGTACTTATACCTGTGTACTGAAACTTTGTCATCAGTGATGTTGTTAAGCATTTGCCACTATAATATTTTTAAAGTTGTTAGTTGTTGCTTCCTTTGGATTCTTTGTGAATAATTTCAGAGCGAGTTTTTAGGAACAGGCGGTCAAATCATGATTTCTATCCATTATCAATGATTCAATAGTTTAAAAGCTTTGACAATTATCATTGATCTATCTTTTATAAAGTTCGAATTAATTGGTTCTTATTTTTGTTTTCGTGATGGTAATAACTTGTGTATCTTATTATAAACATACATTTGTGTCCTTCACAAAATACTGATTTTGTATTTGTTGGAAACATTTCAGAGATATGTTGTCATTTGTAAATACTTCATTTCAATGTGCAAGGTAAACTTAAGTATGTATAATTAAAAGGTTTTGTAACACATAGTATGGTGTCTTTGTTTTTAGACAAGTAACTATTAAGATTCTTAGTACATGTATAGACCTTGTAACAGAAATCTGCAGCCATTTTTATGTCCCCCAGTGAATGAACAAGCAGTCAAATCATACCAAGGGACATTGCAAGTGAGCATGAATGAACAAGCAGTCAAATCATACTGAGGGACATTGCAAGTGAACATGAATGAAAAAGCAGTCAAATCATACCTAGGGACATTGCAAGTGAACATGAATGAACAAGCAGTCAGTCATACTGAGGGATATTACAAGTGAACGTAAATGGTCAAGCAGTCGTATTAAATCGATTTACAGTACATGTACAATATACAAGTTAATGAAAGTGGACAAGCAAACAGTCGCATTAAATCAATATAAAAAACAAGAGCTTTGTCCATCGCTAGACATATGCCCCCCCAAAACGCTTTTTCGAAACTTAAACGCAGATTTTGAAACCTAAACGCGGACCCTAAGTTCAAGGTCAAAGGGGTCAAAATTTGTGTGCGTATGGAAAGGCTTGTCCATATACACATGCATAACAAATATGAAGGTTACATCTGAAGCGACAGAAGTTATGAGCATTTTTCGAAACCTTAACGCAAAAGTGTGACAGACAAACGGACATCACTATATGCCCTCCTTCGGGTGCATAAAATTAATACATGTACATTGCAAGTTAATGAAAATGGGCAAGCAAAACATTGAATCAAATCGAGGGACATTGCAAATGAACGAAAACAGTCAAATTTAATGGAGAGTCATTGTTAGTGAAAGTAAATGGTCAAGCAAACAGTCGAATCAAAAAGACCATGTTAGACTTAGTGAATGTAAATTGACAAGCAAACAGTTAAATCAAATTGACAGACATTCCAAGTGAAGGTAGATGGACAAGAAACAGTAAAATTAAATCAAGCAATTTTCCAGTTGAATGTAAATAGACAAGCAAAGAGTGAAATCAAATCGAGCATTTTTTCCAATTGATTGTAAATAAAAAAGCAAACAGTCAAGTTAATTCTAGAGTTGTTGCAAGTGAATGTAAATAGACAAGCAAAGTCAAATTTAATGGTGAGCATTTGTTAGTTAAATAAAAAGGCATGCAAATAATCAAATCAAGCCAAGATACATTTCCAGTTTATGTAAACGGACAACCAAACAGTCAAATCAAATATAGGGATTAAGTAGATGAATGTAAAGGGAATTTAAATAAAAATTTACTAGTAGTTCTCTAAAATATACAGACACAAATCTGGATAAAAGTATGATCTTTAAAAATTTGATTCATATGTTATGGAAGAATATGTTTCTATTATGTGTGCTTTCCATAACCTGTGAGATGCAAGTGCTAAATTGCTTTACATTGGATATGAGAAACATTCCAATTCGAACAAGAGATGTGTTTGTCAGAAACACAATGCCCCCTATTGCGCGCAAGGATGACCTTGACCTTTCACCACTCAAAATGTGCAGCTTCATAAGATGCACGTTCATGCCAAATATCACGTTGCTATCTTCAATATTGCAAAAGTTATTACCAAGGTTGAAGTTTTGGGACACACATACAATGACTGACAGTGACAGACAGACAGGCCAAAAACAATATACCCCCAACCTTTCGATCCCGGGGCATGAAAATGAAATGGGATGAAAGTCATGAAGGAACAGAAAGCACAATGTAAAGCTCAAAACCTGTAAAATTACTTTTTGTCCAAAACCCAGAATTTTAATTTTCATTCATGGAAAATTTACACACACACATAGCTTAATACCACATTAAAACTTCTGGGTTTGGGAAACATGAAATATGTGCTGGCAACAAAGCTTATACAAACACGAAGGCTCTCAAGTAGACAGACTTGTCCATCCTAGTATTTATTATTAAAGCAGTACTTATAACACATTCTAAGACCTCCTTTGTAATCCTTTGCCTGTATAAGAAAATGCATTTTAAGGATGCTTATCCATGTCTTTTCCATAGCTCAAAGCTGCTTCCCTAAACGTACAGTACATTTAAACCAGTTTATATTTCTAATTTTATGTGAGGGGTATTTACAAAACCTTCCCTGGTATCTGTTGATTAATTGCACACTGATCTGCATTTGTTAGTGCAACAGAATAACACACAAATTTAATGTATTAAAGTGCAACTATTGTAGATTTCTCCCAATGCCACAAAACCACTCCAGAAAAAAATGTATCTTAGCATACTCCACAATCCAAGGTTGCAAACATAAATTACTTTGATTATATTATAAATTATCCAAATATCGCCTAATTCAAGCCAATTTTTAGTTTAACTATCCAATAAAATGTTATATTAGTAAAAGCAAGTTTAATGGAAGATGAATTTGTATTAATTTGTTCTAAACCACCATATGTACCACAAATAAATATTTGGATATAATATGAAAATTTTCAAATATAATTTCTTCAAGAATTTTTTTTTCTATTTTGTAAAAACAAAAAGAGCTTGATGCCAAAGGTTAAAATATGTATCTAGCTGATAAAAAATGGAATGTTATAGATTGGGCATGGCCAGATTTGAACATGGACAAAGTTTTAAAACACTGTGCAGTACCACTATACAATACTATTATTTATGTTAATTTAGGTCGCCAGGCGAAGTTGATATGGTGTCTGCCTAGCGATTGGAGGTCATGGGTTCAATGCCCACAGTGGAAGCCTTCTTAAAATCTCCCCCATAGACATCAAGTACTGGTTCTAGTCCCAGGGAACAGACTCAAGAGCGTTTCAAATAAGCCTTAGGCTTTGTATGCAAGAGAGCTCAAATAAATAGGTTCAAACTATTGTTACAGACTACCTAGTACAATGTAGTAACACAGAAAGATTTTTACAGTTGCGATACATCAGTGCATATAAATCAGAATCACATGGTGTTACTGTGGGAAACAAGTCTTTACGAGACAAGTGATGGCAAGGGCATGGCCAGTTTTTACCCACAGGGCATAGTTTAAGAAAACTAGACAACTGCTGTATGGTGATGCATACCAAATATAACATCTGTGAAGCTTATGGTTCATGAAAGTTATTTTGCTGAATCATGGTGTTATTTATTGCCTAAGTTGAAAGAAGAATAAGCAGAATTTGTATCATGTATGACGACAAATGCTCAACTTCATATAATTAGGAATAAAGCCTGCAAGTGTGAAGGCTACAGGTTGAAAACTGTGGAAAAAAACTCTGGACAAGTCATGGTCTTAGTAGAGACAGTTGTACAGATATGCACACTAATGTCAGTGGATGTGGATATGTGAAAGTCCTTCACTATTTCGTTCATTATGAATGGATGAAGACGTGTTTAAAGCATCCTCACGCATATATTTTTGTCACGTTGAGCAATGAACACGCAATCAAGCAGATGAATGCTTAATAAATTTTATCATAAATATACATTAACACAACTTCAAACAACAGTGAACTAAATTGATATCAACACTATGTTCATCTCTCTTCTACTGCTCTTTTTTATAATTTCACATAAGGTTGTTTAGTTACATCACTCAAAAGAAACTATAAAACAGATATTGCAGATAACCAGATACATTGTAAGTAAAATGTATGAAACAGTCAGTTGTGTTGATTGGTAAAAAGTTAAAAACATTGTTGAGTCTGCAGCTGAGATCTATTAACTATTATTATTTTCAGATAATTGATAAATACTGCTAGGATTAACAAAATATAAATACCTTTCAGAACTGATGTGACTGACTTTAACATAATAAAAAAATAATGTGATTATCAAAACCAAAAAAAAACAACACTTTGTAACTGAAACAAATGGCAGGTGAAAAAACTGTAAAACTGAAATACGATTTTCTCGTAGAAATTTGAGAAAACATATTATAATCATAACATAATCAATTGTAATTGCCCTATATTTAAACAAGAGCACCGCATAACGGATGCCACGCTCAGCTGCGGGTGCAGTTTTGAATAAATGAAAGCTTGTCAGAATATTTTTTTTTAGAGGTCACAGTGAAGTTGACCGTTGACCTACTGATCCAAAAATGGGTGTGCCATGTAGAACTCATCAAGGTGCAGCTACATATGAAGTTTCAAAGTTGTAGGTTGAAGCACTTTGATTTTAGAGCCAATGTTCAAAACTTTGACAAAATGTCAAAGTTTTAGCACGACGCGGACGACAGGACAAGCTGGCTATGACAATATCTCGGGTTTTCTCCGAAAACAGCCGGGCTAAAAATGAGTCATTTTACCGAAATATAACTGAATTATCAACTGCATAATAAACAAGAGATGTGTTTGTCAGAAACACAATGCCCCCTATTGCGCCGCTTTGAAGCCATATATTTGACCTTTGACCTTGAAGGATGACCTTGACCTTTCACCACTCAAACTGTGCAGCTCCATGAGATACACATGCATGCCAAATATCAAGTTACTTCAATATTTCAAAGTTATCGCAAAACTTTAACCAAGGTTTAAGTTTTGAGGATAAAGTTTTGGGACAGAATGACAGAATGACAGACAGACAGGCCAAAAACAATATACCCCCGATCATTCGATCCGGGGGCATACAAATCTCACAAATGTTGCTTTAATAGTTACAAATATCTAGAGCATCATTACTAGGTCACTACTTGACACTTCACCAATGGCCATGCACTCACAGGCTATATACACTTATCACTATGTTGGTATCCATAAACACACTCATTAGCGTTTCTTCAACTTTAGGCCACTGCAGCTTATCCAGCCCGCAACCTATTTTTGGCATGCTTACAGCAGTCACATTATGTTCAACACAGTGCTTCTGCATGGCCCTGAGGCTGTCCTCAAGTGTTGCATAGGTGGGCTTGTCAAAATACTTGGGTTTTGTTATCAGGTAGTATACGAATCTTTTTCCATGCTTCAATATTGCAACATCGCCCACTTTTTTACCTGGAAAGAAATTCAATGTCATCTTAAACACAAATTATTTTACTTTGACATATTGTTTACAAAGTTGACATAAATTTAATTAAATGTATTATTAACCCACTTTTGGCTCTGGCCCCCTAAATGCTAGACTTGTTTTCAGGATTTTAGATTTCGGCCATTTGACACCCCAGACATGATGTCTTCACCATGTGGAGACATGCAAGACACTATATCACTAGTGGTACACACACAACCTGGAGTTATTTTCCCTTGAATGTTGCTGACCAAGCAGTGTGGAAGTATTAGCCACATATGTGATGCAGCCCCTAGTTTCAACTTAAATCTGTAATTTAGTTAAGAATACATATGTTAAAAGGAAAGTATGGTAACATTTAACATTTAAAGCATTATGAAGTGTAGGAAACAGGTGGTTAGCATATAGCTGTGATAATAAACAAGAGGACCATGGGCCCTTAGACGCTTAACTGAGACCCTAAAGCAGTCAACATTATTAAACTCCACTGAGATAATTTTAGAAGAAAAGTTCTGACAGAGGTTCATGACAATTTCAAAAAGAAAGGGACTTTTAGGGTGTAAATGTGCTATTTTATATTTGACATAGTTTTTAGTTCTTATGACCCAGATTCAAATTAAGAAGAGATTTCATTATGACAAAGTTTCATAAAGATTAGCCCAAGAATGTGGCTATAAAAGCGTTATTAAGGTTTCACTATAGACAAATAAGGAAATATATGCCACATGGCAACCATGTTTTCCAAGGAACTGAAACCATGTTCAAAATCATGCCCAGATATCATGAGAACACATGAGCTGAACAAGTTTGTAAAGATAGAACTGTAAATATGACTTCAAGAATGTTAACAACATTTTACTATAATAGCCATATAAATAAAACTGCCCGACCCTTGTCAGTCATGTTTTAAATGGATCCTTAAACTATTTCAAATACAGCTTAAATATCATAAGAACAAAGATTCTGACCAATATTAATATTGGCCTTAAATTGTGACTTCTAGGGTGTTCACAAGATTTCACTATAGCCATTTAAGGAAAACAGCCCCGTCCCCTGGCGGCCATGTTTTTCAAGGAACTTTAACCATATTCAAACTTATCCGAGAGATCATTAGAACAAATGTTTTGACCAAGTTTCATGAAGATTGGAACAAAAATATGACTTCTAGAGTGTTCACATTGACAACACATGAGATGACAAGGACGGACAAAAGATGATCACAAAAGCTCACCATGATCGTGTTTTGCTCAGGTGAGCTAAAACATTACTAGCAAATATATTATAGTATCCAATAATTGAATGCCTGATCTTAATGAACTTGCTCTTGGCATAAATGTTTATGAACTCAATTTTTCAAAACTATGATTTTTTTTTTCCAAACAGTACATTATACAGGTTTTCAAACATCTATCAAAGTTGTAAACAAGAGGATCAAAAGCCCACGGTCGCTCAACAGATACTTCAAGGAACTGAACTACTCTCAGCAACGTTTGAGATGTTTCTAAAACTTGCCCAAATAATCAATTAAAGAGTTAACAAGGTTTCACCATAGCAATTCTAAGGAAAAGAGTGCCCAGACACCTGGCGGCTATGTTTTTTAACGGACAGGAAACATTTTCAAACTCAGCCCATATATAATAAAAACAAATCTTCTTACCAAGTTTCATGAAGATTGGACTATAAATGTGACTTTAGTTTTACTAAAGGAAAAATGCCCCACCCCCTTACAGCCGTAGTTTTCAACAGACCATATAGATTTTTGAACAAATGTTCAGACCTTAGTTTCATAAAGATTGGATCATTAATGTGACTTCTAGAGAGTTAACAAGGTTTTTATACATGTGTACTAGGGATGGCAACGAATACCGATTTTGGTATTTGAATATTCGGTCATCCTTCCGAACGAATATTCGGATATTCCATCAACATCTGTTGAATACCATAGCCATATAAGCAAAAATGCCCCACCCCTTTGCAGCCATGTTTTTCAACATTCCAAAACAATTTTCAAACTCATCCAAGATATCATGTCACAAATGTTCTGACCATGTTTTATAAAGATTGGACTATACATGTGACATTTATAGTGTTAAGATGGTTATAATAAACCATATAGGGCAAAATAAACCAGCTCTGGCAGACATGTTTTTCAACAGACTGTAATCATTTTGGAACTCATCCAAAATATCATAAGAAAAAAATGTTCTGACCAAATTCATAAAGATCAGACAATAAATGTGAGTTCTATAGTGTTTACAAGGTTTTACTTCAGCCTTATAAAGAAAACTGCCACGCTTCATGGCAGCCATGTAATTCAACAAATGGAACAGTTTTCGAACTTGTCCAATATATCATTGGGACACAATGTTCTGGCGAAGTTTCATGAAGATTGGAAATAAATATGGCCTCTAGAGTGGTAACAAGGTTAATGTTGATGACAGACAAAAGGCGATCACAAAAGTTCACCATGAGCATGTTTTGCTCAGGTGAGCTAAAAATAGAACTAAGCATACTTCCTGTAAACTAAGCATACTTCCCGTAAACTACAGAGTAACTGTTACTTGATAGGTTTATGATTTCAGTAAAAACTGTTTTAAATAATTCATGTAAGATACTTAAGTTTAACAAGAAGTCATCATGTTTTCCTCTGTATAACTTGGTTCCCAATAAATATACCCTATTTCAAATTTCTAGTCTGCAAACTTACCCAATTTGAAGATAAACAAGAGCTGTCAGAGGACAGCGCGCTCCACTATTTGAGTGCTTGACAGTATAACGTAAGCCATCATGGGGAAATTGTCCATATTCAATAATTTATAAGACGATCTTTCAAGAGAGGGGGGTATAATGTGGGGTGTGGTAATTTATTAGATGATGTTTAAAAAAAAAATCAGGGGGGGTGGGGGGGAGTGAGAGGGGGATACATGTATAATGTGGGGTGTGGTAATTTATTAGATGATGTTAAAAAAAAAATATTCGTTGTTTTTTTTGGGGTGGGGGGGATGGGGGGGGGGGGGGTAGGGGGGGTGGGGGTGAGAGGGGGGTATAATGTGGGGTGTTTAATTTATTAGATGATGTTTAAACAAACAAAAAAAAATTGGGGGGGGGGGATTTTGGTAGGGGCGTGGGGTATTGTTCGGGTGGAATCCATTGTGGTATTCAGGTAAGTGTTGTTTTGTCAAAGTAATAATAAAATGTGTTCATAAGTAAAGAAGTTATGGCAATTTAAGCAAAATGTTCAAATATCTAAGTGTAAAAGGGGCCATAATGATGTCAAAATGCTTGATACAGTGGTCTGCTCTTGTTAATAGGTTGGAGTCATGTTGGTAAACAAGTGTGCAACATATAAAAGCAATATGTCAAAGGATATAGGAAATATTTGGGGTAGTACGCAAACTTTAACATAGATTTATCAATAATACGCATATTCTAAGTATAAAAGGGGCAATAATTATGACAAAATGCTTGATAGAGTTGTCTGCTCTTGTTTATAGGTTGGGGTGATGTTGGTAAACAAGTATGCAAAATATAAAAGCAATATGTCAAGGGGCAATGAAAATAAATGGGGTAGTACGAAAACTTTAACATTTGCTGCATATTCTAAGTGGAAAAGGGGCCATAATTATGACAAAATGCTTGATAGAGTTGTCTGCTCTTGTTTATAGATTGGGGTCATGTTGGTAAACAAGCATGCAAAATATGAAAGCATATGTCAAGGGACAAAGAAAATATTTGGGGTAGTACCAAAACTTTAACATTTGCACGCAGACGAAGACGCTCACGCCGACGCCGGGGTGAGTAGGATAGCTCCACTATATATATATTTCATATATAATAGTCGAGCTAAAATATGACAAATATAGTAAAAACCTAAAAAAAAAGCTTCATATAAACTTGAGTATGTATATACCAATACACTTTATCTCCTGAAAACACATTAAACTTTGTTTTATCAATTTTATTTTACAGATTGAAACATTTTAAGTGTGGTTAGATACAGAGACGCTTATTTTCCCATTTCCCAAACTGGTGCTGATGCCATTCCCAAAAGGATTGCATATATGTAAAATGACATCCCAGATTAGCCAGTGAAGTCCGCATTTTCTGCCAAATCTGGGTTTTTGATAAAAAGATACTTCCTTTTAAGGAAAATACATTTTGAAAAGTTGAAAGGGACAATCTGGGTCAACATTGTGCACAAATGCATCAAGCCCCATATTCAGAGAGCTAGATCATATACTTTACCCTGTGCTTTTAACTCTGGTACCCCTTCAAAGTTTTTCTTGAACAGTGTGGCGATTCCTTTCCCCATCCGGAGGTCCTCACTGACACAATGAGCCAGGCTTTCATCCTCCGGGCAGGAAAATAGGTCACCCTTCTTGTGAATGATCTTAAAATCCTGAAAACATTGCATGCGTGAGACTAATAAAGATTTTTTTAATTTACAATCTAAGATTTATTAATTGTTTGAACAATTATTTAATTGTTATGTATGTCACAAAATAAAATATCAGAGATTTCAGAAATGTAAAACATTTCTTTATTCTGAGTGACATGTATAAAATTTAAATCTTTGTAGAAAATGGCAACATCATAAAACAAGGTCAATTTGCAACCGTAGTTTTGAGATACTTTCTTTTTCTCTTGTACTCTTTATCCACCATCAGAAAAAACTGTCGCATTAAAGCTGACTAAAAAGGTCGCTATCAGATTCTGATAGGTTGCATTACTCCAATTTTTTGCACACCACGATTTGTCATGTAGCCTAAGTCAATAACAATGCCCAATAATATTTCACACCGTTCCAAATTTAAGCAAAAAAAAAAAGGTCAGCAAGAATAGTGTCAGGGTTTTTTTCTAGCCATTTTGTGAAAAGGAGTCCAGTAAACTTGGGATTTTTTTTTTATCAATAAAATGGCACATTTGGGAATTTTTTTTAGACGAAATGGACAAAATTTAGCTTTTTTTATCAACAAATATTGACACAGCAGGCCTTTTCCTGGCCATTTTGGGTAAAATATCATATAAATGTTATTGTAATACTTTGTTTATTATATAATAATCATAGGGCACTTCTTTCTAAAAAAATAAATATTTTTGGGGGGGATATTTTGTTGGGGGGGGGGGGGATTTTTTTAAAACAATTTTTGTTTGGGATCAGGACTGTTTGCTTTGGGATCAGGTCCGTTTTACAGCCTTTTTTACAAAGCAGAAAAAACCTTGATTGTGTTTAAACATAATCATGTTTTTTTTCCGCTTGCATGCAAAGGATAACGTCAGTAGGCTGCCATTCATTTAATGTGTTTTAGAAGAGTCTCCTCCCGATGCTGTTTATTCATTGCTTGCCTCAATTTGTCACAAACAACGTTGGATCAGCTGTGGAGAACTGTGGCTGTTTTTATGAAGGGGTGCATATGGACTCCCAGAGCCATCACATAAAAAACTATAAAAGGCTCCGGGAGTCCTTTTAGAATGACTATGATAACGATTCACCTTTATTTCAATATTTGCTTACGAGGGTGAATATTTTATAAGGTTCCATTCTTGATAAAAAATATTCAAAAACACAATTAGTAAAGCAGTAACGACAGACCGTTTATCAGTTAGGTACATGTCAGACGGACGTCAACCGAAGCTGGGCACGACCTAATGTGACCCAGATCGCGATTATGAAGGCTTATTTGATGCACGTCAAAAGCTATGAAGAGAACACCGTTACGGACATAAATCTTTGTTTGATAATATTATTTTATTTCAACTTAATTTAAATGAATTTTTTGGCGTTGTTTCATTGTATAAAGTGATCATGAGTGGCTATTACATCAATTCCAAATCGTCAGTGACTTTATCAGAACATTAAGTGCGTAACGGTGTAAATACACATTTTAGTTACGTTTTACAACTTTAAGAATTTCTATAAAATGTTTGGGTACATGTTTATATACTAAATTTTTCTTTCATTGGACACCTTTTTGAAGACTTTATGATATTTAAACACGTTTGCAGTTTTTGTTGAATCTTAATGTATATAAAAGTCTTCTTTTTATGCGGCGTAACAATGTTGTCACATTTGTAACGGTGTGGACAGATTATCTTATATTTTCATATTCTTGTTTATTCGCATCCTGTTTTTTACTAGAAAGTATGTCAGATAAGTTCCATGTAAAATTTGTGATGTTGTTTTAAAGACAATCGGCGATATGAATACGAACTTTATTCTCATCATATTGTTTGTATAAATTTGTCCACACCGTTACGATGTTGTCAACACCGTTTCTCATTCAGCGTAACGGTGTAGAACGTAACGGTGATGACATTCGGGAATTCTGACAGAACTGATTCTAATTGTATTAATTCTCCATTGTTGTCTGATAAATTCCATGTAAAATTTGCTATGTTGTTTGAAAAACAATCGGCGATATGAAAACGGAGTTTATTCACACCATAATGTGTGTATATATTTGTGCACACCGTTACGATGTTATCATCACTGTTACTCATTCAGCGTAACTGTGTGGACTGTAACGGTGATGACATTCAGGCATTTGATCATCCACAAACAGCATGCTACTTGTCTCAAAAACACATTACGCACACATTATTTTGTGGCATCTAAGAATACATAATATTTGAAAATCATAAAAGAACAGGAAGTGGAAATAGCAAAGAAAATGGAAGAACGGTGTTGACACTGAATAAAAGTACGTTCAATATTTTACTTACGTTTTGATGATTTTCACATTTTTCGCGCTCTGTTCATTGCTTAATTATGACGTAAAAGGTTGAAAGAATGTTTACTTTTCGGAAAAAGTTGTATCCCCGTATCATTCCCGTTACGGTAGATGAAATTTTCTTTGTAACGGTGTTGACTTGAAAAATTACGGACAGAGCCATAACTGACCATTTATAAATATTCTGCATGTAAAGCTACTAAATGTAACTGTTATTAAGTTAAGTTTAAATATATTTAGCTTCATATGGTTGTTTTTTTTATTTTCGTTTGACATTCTTTTATAAAACAATCAAGAAAATTACCCTTTAAGAATTCGGACAACACACCGTTGCTAAAATACATGGGGGTAAGTTGCTTCGACAATGCATTAAACTGCTTTAAGCGTGTGATCTGCTAAGAACTCTTATCTAATATTGTTTACATATTATTTAACATTGTAATTATGAAACTTATCTCTGTTAATGTCTACCATTTAGATAATTGTTGAATATGGACAGTAAATGAAACCTAATAAAATACTCCTTGGAGTCGGACTACTAAGTCTAATAAAATATTCACCCACTTACAGATAACTTGCCATTTTCTTCTCCTACATCACCATCAGCTGTTGCCATTTTATACGAATGCTGTGTAAATAACAGATCTTTCAAAACGAATAAATTGCATTGCCTAAAAACAAGTGCTTTATGTAAAGACATATAATATTAACTTCTTAACTTAACGGGATGCCGATTGTAAGTTCCCATATATTCTCCGTTATGAAGAGAGTGTAAATTAAATCATACGAATGAACATTTAATGAATGAAACGTGTATGGTTACATTCTACTAAAATTATTACATTGTATATATGGAAATGTTATATAAAAAATATTTATATTCCACGTGTTATTTGTCTTTAACTGAATAACTTTGTCTATTTATGAAGTTAGTTATCTCTTGACGTTAACAAAAACAATCTAAACACTTTCTAGACCTTCTCTATGACACTGGCTCTGAACAAGCCATCAAGTTTCCAGCCAGAAAAAAACACACACGACTAGATCTAATTCGTGACAAACAAGCCGTCTCTGGTAATACGCAGCAATCCATAACCAGGAGTGAGTGATCACGACATTGTATTCATAGAGGTAGCTAAATAGTCCTTCAGAAAGCGCCTACCAAAGCGCAAGTGTCTTCTGTGGAACAGAATGAATGTCGAGGACATCAAAGCATGCAAATAATGAATTCACCTCCACCTTCACACATGAAAACACTACGTCCACTTACACAAACGCCCTATGGAACTCCTTCAAAGATAGCTGTTTATCCATCATTGTGGAAAATACACCTTCAAAATTGACAAAAAGTGGATTTAACAAACCCTGGATAAATAGGAAGGTAAAACTCATCTCAAGGAGGAAAAAGAAATCATACAGAAAGGCTTAACTCAACAGTACCCCCGAGGACATAACCAAGTATAGGCAGGTACAAAAAGACACACAACAGAAATGCAAATAGGCATACAACAAGTATGTGAGAGACCTCTTCACCCGTGACAAAAAATCCCAAAAGATGCGAAAGTTCCGGTGTCCAAATCCTCAAAAGCAACGGTTTCGGTCATAGTGACCCAAAGAACAAAGCTGAGATTCTAACTCACATTTCAACAGTGTCTTCACCGAAGAAAACCTCTCCAACACACCAACTATGTATTCAGTTATATACCCCTCGGCGGAACCCTTCGATATCACAACAGATGGCATAAGAAAACTCTTGTTAGACCCATAAGGCACAAGGACCGGACTGACTACCACCAATTAAGATTACTAAAGAAATTTGCGAAGGTCGAGTACCCGATAACTGGAAGCACGTTATGGTCACTTGAATCTTTAAGAAGTGAAACCGCACAGCTCGTGCAAATTACAGACCAATATCACTGACCCCAGTCTGTTGCAAAACCATGGGGCATATCCTCCACAATCATTTCATTAAGCACATGGAGCACCATGGCATACTTAGTGACAGTCAGCACTGCTTCAAAAAAGCGAAAGCAAGCTTGTAATTACCCTACAAGACATTTCCTCAAGCTTGGACGATGGTGACCAGATTTATTATATGCTACTAGACTTTAGCAAAGCTTTCGACAAGGTACCCCACAAGCGACTCACCATCAAGCTGGGCCACTTTGGCATCCGCAATGACCTACTGAAGTAGATCACAAGGTTTCTCAGCAACAGAAACCAGGAAGTCCTTGTTGAAGGCCACACATCATCGCATGCCAGGAAGAGAAGCCTCCACTAAATTCCTCTGTGCAGAGGACAGCCTAATTTATCGTAAGCTCCGAACGATTGAAGATACATACATCCTGTAAGAGGACCTAAGAACAATCGGAGAGAGGTTGGCAAATGCAGTTCAACCCTTCAAAATGTGAGAATATACCCTTCATCAAAAAGTTATCCTATCAAGAGAACCTACGAGCTTCACGGCCACCTGCTCACAAACGTCACAAGTGGGAATTACTTAGGGTTCACACTGCACGAATAACTGCTTTGGAACAGCCATGTTGATGAGATCTCCAAAGAAAGCCAACAACTCTCTTGCTTTTTTGAGAAGAAACATCAACAACTGCGCGACCGATATAAAGTCACAATGTTATAAAGCTCTTGTGCGTCCAATCCATCTATGCATCTAAAGCATGGGATCCACATACTGCGACAAACCTAGCGAAGCATGGGCGATATGGTCACTTAGTCCGTTACTAGCGGCATCTACTAAATCCCTATAAGTGTGTGTGTGTGTGTGTGTGTGTGTGTGTGTGTGTGTGTGTGTGTGTGTGTGTGTGTGTGCGTGCGTGCGTGCGTGCGTGCGTGCGTGCGTGCGTGCGTGCGTGCGTGCGTGCGTGCGTGCGTGCGTGCGTGCGTGCGTGCGTGCGTGCGTGCGTGTGTGTGTGTGTTAAATGCTCTGTTTTAGATTCCTTTTCCCCTTAGTACCAAATTGAAGGTGACCTGCTTACCGCATTTCTCTATCAATATGTAATATAACTCTAGAATTCTCTACATGACTGAACAAATTACCATTATGTCATGAGTACTAATTCGATGTTCATTTGACACTGTTATTTTTATTTGAAGAAACGTTAGGTGAGAGAATGAAAGATAAAGAAACTGTGATAGTTTCTAAATATTCTAACGCATCACACTTAGTCCATTTACTGATTATATCTCCTACAACCATTACATTTCTATTTTCACTCGTTAAAAAATGAAATCAATTGCATCATAAGATAACACAACTAAAATAACCGACATAATATGTTTTCATGGAAGCTTCAGTTTTCCGAAGTGTAACTCTTAAACTCTAATATTCATCACATGTTTCACACCAGTTTTCAGTATCTTTTATTTAAGTATACAATAAATACATATTTCTAGGTTTCCTTTTTATTCCCCAAAATGATCGTAGGTGCTACGGTTGTGTAGCTGTGTCAAGATATGCTGTCTATGTCACTGTGTAAAAAAATACATAAGTTAAATTCATCTCTAAATTTATATCCTCCAAAACTTGGCCTTCACAACCATGAACTCCAGTCTTTTTTCCAAGGATACTTTCAACTTCGTATTCTGAAACTTCTGGCCAACGAGTTTCAAAGCCGTCTAAATTCACATCTTTGAACAACTTTTAATTCATATTAATGTCATGTTATACCAAATATAATAATAACAATTATTCAATTACCCTACCACCATTGAAGTATTCAACTTATTCTTTCTCCTTGCTCTGAGAAAGAACTGCTCATTGACCTATCAGTGGTTTGTCGGTATAAACAACACATTCAGTTTATGTTGAAAACGATAGAATTGGGACACTAATCAAAAAAAGCTTTTTTACAATCTACAACCAAAACAAATATTCTTCCGATCTCGTCTTGATTATCACGTCTATACTTGCAAACGTATTAACGGTAAATGTTTGTATTGTCGAAGTTTTGATAGGTTCCTATTAATGTCACTTCCTTCTTAAACAACACACACTTTAAGGATTTAATCTTAACATTTGCATTTCTCTGTCTTTCGGATAATCTCTCGAATGATTACGAAGATGTTCCCGGATAGAAGATACTATCGCCCTAATATAAAATTATTATAGACTATAAAAAAACATTTAAAAAAAGTAAAAAATCATCTGCATCAATCGTGTACATGTATCTGGGAAATGGCATTATCCAAACTCGTATCCATGCCATGGTCGAGGTGAACGATCAGGGATTGAAAAAGCTCTTTTTGCTTATCTATCTCAACGATATCTACATTCCAATAGCCTGATTTAGTACCGAAACACGACCACAAGTTGTAGTTTCTTGCTTGCGAACAACTAAGGTTAATACCATCTTAAAAAATCGCAATTCTTAGCTGCCGTTAGCCAAATCACTCACAAATCAAGAATTGAAGACAAACTGGTGTATCTGTATCACATTTTTCGTTATTTATATTAAATAGTGAATAGTCTTCCGTTTAGGTTAAAATCATAATGAAAAATTATATTAATTAATCTAAGTTTTCATACACTTAAAACAATTCTGAAGATTCAAATACTCAAATATATTCACACAAAAATAAAGTGTACAAATATTAAGAAACACACAATATACCTAGTGCGTCGGATGTTGCTATATTCCTGTACACAAACTATGAATACAGCGTGTGCTTGACTACACATCCCGGTTATCATTAATTACCAAATGAAGTGTTTGCAATGTCTTTAAAAAAATAGTATAGTGTTATACTTTGTTTTACCGGAACATATTCCAAGGTTGTACTTTGACCACGAAGTACTATGATTAGCATTCCCCCTAAAACAACATGAGGACTGATATTTGTAGATATTTAAATTGCGAATTGACACTAATGAATAAATAACTAATTTTTATTATCAATCATATATAAAATGACATCAAACAGTGATTTGTTTAAAAAAAAAATTAAATGCATTTTTCACGACTTACTGTTTCCTTGCTATGATTACTTCATTAATTATCGGATGAAGCAATCGTCTTTTTGCAATATAATACCTTTATACTCCAATAAAGCAAATGTAATGGTCTAATGACTTCTAACATTCAACATAACAAACATGTTCGATGTTTCATCACAATATCGCTTTTTTTCTGATAAAAATACAAACGTCTGAAAATTCAGAGTAATTAATTATTGGGTGAAACCTGGATGACCAAAATATTGGAGTCACTAAATATATTTTTTTTACTTAAAAAGGGGTGTCTGAAAACTTAAGATTGTCCGAAAACTTAGAGTAATAAAGTTATGTTAAGTCTTGAATGTTTGTTTTGCTTTGCCAACAATTAAACCTCGTTCAAATATTTATCTGTTTATGTTTTTGTTTGTTTTCATGTTAACGCCTCAGCTGCAGAAGCAGACCACAGAAAGTATCTGAGAAGACATCAGTCTCTATAAGGGGACTCAGCTTATTGTGTATCATCATCATCATCATCATCATCATCATCATCATCATCATCATCATCATCATCATCATCATCATAATCATCATCATCATCATCATCATCATTATCATCATCATCATCATCATCATCGTCGTCGTCGTCGTCATCATCATCATCATCATAATCATCATCATCATCACCTTTATCTGCAATTGATATATAATGGGATCAAATATTCTGAGCGAGTTTCATTAACACTTGGAACGAATTTGGAGAATATAAATGACATCAGAAACAGTTGTTAAACAAAATATAGAATATTAAGTTCCAGGAATAGTATTAAATCATGTAGACAAAAATTAATGTTTACAGCTCACCCGAGTTATATTTGCTCCTAGTGAGCTTTAGTGATCTCCTTTTTCCATTGTTATTCGTACGGTGTGCATTGTCCACATTACCTTAATAAAATTGTAAGATGCATCAATCACAAGGTTAAATAGAAGAAAAAACTTGTTTATATGGAAGTAACATTTTTAGTGCAAACTTCGTCAAACCATTTGCTCAGTCGAATAGCCGAATTGAACCATGCTTCCTGACCGCTGATTATTATGTCAGATAGGTGGCGGAGAGTGGCTATAGAGAACTATTTTACACACTCAAGAAGTCACATTTGTGGCCCTTTAAAAAGGACACTTGATAAGAATGTGTTAATTACTATAACGTCAGAGTTCGAAAGTGGAAAAGATGGTCGCAAAATGGCGAGGCAGTTTTCCTTATAATATTATATGTATATCTTGCCAATCCTCCAGAGGCCACGAGTCAAAGCCACGTTTAATTCTAAAGTAGAGCCTTGGTTAGTCATAGTTTTGGTCCAATATTTATGAAACTTGACCATGACATGTGTTGAAATGGAATCTCGTCCGAGCTTATAATAATTTAATATTGAAAATATGGCCGCCAGGGGGCGAGACAATTATTCTCATATTACTAAGAAAACCTCATAAACACGTCACAGAAGTAACATTTTAATCCAATCATCATGACACTTTTTAAGAACATGTGTTTTAATGATATCTCGGCAGTTTAAAAAAAGTTATAGGCTTTTGACAAGTATGGCCTCGGGATGCCGGAGCAGTTTGTTTTATAAGACGTAATTGAAACTCTGCTTACCCTCTATAACTCACTTTTTAAAATCATCAGGGATCGTGAATTTGTTTTAGTCGGACGGGCGGTCGAGTTTACCTTAGACGGATAAAGCTTAACTGTCTGAACCCTCAAGGAGTTACTTTTTTGCCCGATCATAAAACTTGCTCAGAAAATTATTTGCTCATGGGCAGTCGGTTAAAATCAATGCCACAGAATGCATGGCAAATGTCCTTTTATGTCTATAGTGAAACCTTGCGAACATTCTATACGTCACAATTGTCGTCAATTATCATAACATTTGATCGGAACATTCGTTGAACATGTAATGATATATTGAACACATTAAAAATGTTGCCGGTCATCGGACAAGCATAGCTGACAGGAGCTAGCAGTTTTTCTTAAATGACATCCATTAATGAAACGATTGTTTAATTGAGAAATCATTTTGCTGATATGAATTCATGTTGTTGCTGGGAAGAAGCATTACTTTTAAGAAACCACCAATACACAATCCGAATACAATTTATTCATATCTTGGCATTTCTGGTTTGGCTCTACCCAGGAAATTCTTGTGCCTCAATTAGCCTTAGGATTTTTGTGCAGTCTTTATTAATTAAATAGATGTAAAGAAATAATTATAATAAACATTTAATAAACATATCAAGTCTGCACAATTCTTTATTTTACATGTATATATGTCCCATTTGTGGTTAATGAATTATTAAAAAAGTTGCGTATCAATCAAATAATAGAGTGCATGGTGATGTGTTCCACAAGAATAATACTGATTTTAACTGAGCATGATTATGAATACAAAAATAATTTTAAAAGTCCATGTATATTTCCAGTTTGACTACTTCAAACAAAGCTTAACATAACAATAATCACCAAAGATGAGATGCAACATATTATTTAATATTGTCTTCTTTGCCTAATATAAAATTTTTATTTCAGTTTCTTTATTGAAATGTTTCGTAATATAAAGATTAAAATTTCATTTACCACTTTTGATGCTCTTTGGCGCAGCCATATCGGAAGTAGTAAAACATATGTCGTTCGATGTACCAGAGATTGATTAATGCAATCATCTGCTGATCCAGAGTGTCTTTATTACACTGTACATTAACGACATTCACGACTTGGTATGGTTACGGAATAGCAATACGTAACCATTTACTGAGATTATTTATTATACAATTTAAATATAGTATCAAATGTAATGCAAGAAATTGGAAGGCTACCAAGGTTTATGCCCATATAGGGGACGAACAAAAATTCTTTCTAATGCTTTTTGTTTTCAAAAGAAACGGATACACATCGCTGTGTTAACATAGAATTGATGTAATTCAAGAAACATAACCAGGAGGGCAATTTAATGCTAATTATTTTCTCCCTCACTTCATTGGTCCGAAAATATAAAAAAATATTTGCTTACTAGCAAACAAGTGACAACACACATTTCATCAAACACCAAATGTAGAAGGCGGTCCCGCTTTTATTGTAGCCGTTTTACCAACAGGAATTATGTAAGTAGCAAAGTGAAAGTATTGATTTTGCTCTGAATCAGGTTAATAGTAAGGTTAGTGAGATGGAGAAACAGAGAAATAATTTACAAGATGAAATAGTGTATCTACAATCCCAGTCCATGAGGAACAATTTGGTGTTCAGTGGCATACCGGAAACACGCACCGGCACGTTTGAAGACGCGGAAATCACGCTGCGGTCATTCCTCCAGGAGAAAATGAAATTAGCCAAGGAAGAAGCAGCCTCAATACAGTTTGAGCGTGTGCACCGGTCACATGGGACCCCGACGCCTGGTAAAACTAGAAACATTATTGCCAAATTTGCCTTCTTTAAAGACAGAGAAAATGTGAGGAAGAGATGGAAGGAACTGGAAGGTACTGGTTATCGTGTCTTCGAACAATTCCCTCAGGAAGTCCTGCAAAAAAGACGACAATTGGTGCCACAAATGAAGGAGGCGAGGAGGCAGGGTAAACGAGCGTACCTGGCCTACGACACCCTCTACATAGACGGAACTCCGGTGCGAGCGTAGGAGCACGACGGCGGTGATGTTAAGATCCTTTCATGGAACATAAACGGTCTAACAGATTGTAAAAAGTCATGTCCTAATTTTGTAAATATTTTGAGCAATCATGATATATGTTTTCTGTATGAAACATGGTCAAATAGTAATAGCGATATAAATTTAAGTGCATATTTAACTTTTAACTTTTTTAGAAAATTCCAACATAAAAAAGCTCGAAGAAATAGTGGTGGCATTGTTTTGTATATTAAATCTGAATTATCTGATGGTATTGAAATTGTAAAAAACCACTATGATACAATTATTTGGCTAAAACTTGACCATACTTTCTTTAATACCCCAAATGATATGCATATATGTGCAACCTATTTATGGGGGCAGGATTCTCCAGTGTACAATACACTTAACGTTGAACTCTTTGAAATTTTAGAAAATGATATTACTTACTATTCTGAACTTGGCCAAATTTTTGTTGTAGGTGACCTAAATAGTAGAGTTGGAAATAAATATGATTATATTGTTCAAGACATAATTAACACTGTATATGATGATGATGATTATTGCCCAGATAACACCTTAGTTAGGGCCTCAATAGATACTTTAGTAAATAGTCATGGTGTAAAACTATTAGATTTATGTAAAGCCACAGGTTTACGCATTGTTAATGGCAGAGTGGGCAATAGCTGCAAGCATACTTTTTATTCTCATAACGGTACGTCTGTCATTGATTATTTGTTGACAAAAGAAATCACATTTTCAACTATATCGGATTTTGACGTGCACGACTTCAATGAATTTAGTGACCACGCACCGCTACATTTCTCTTTGTTTTGTAATAATGTCCCATCAGAGTTTAAGTCATACACTGATGTCAATTATAAATGGGACGATGTTTTACGCGAGCAATTTCGCTCAGGGATTATTTCATTGTTACCTACATTTAATAATATTGTGCAACATATAGATTTTTCAAGTCGTTCATCAATTAACGACGTTTTGAATAGTTTTACTGATACCATTCGCAGTGTTGCGGACCCGTTATTTTCCAAAAGCCGTGTTTATAGTACAAACCCTAGTTTCAATGTAAATACCTGTATAAAGCATGCGGAATGGTTTGATCATGAGTGCGTTATTGCACGAAATTTGTACCACGCCGCTTTACGTGTTTTTAACTCTTGTAAAACAGATACAAATAGAGATTGTTTATGTTCAAGTAAGAGATACTATAAAGATTTAATTCGTAAGAAGAAAGCCTCTTGTTATAGACACAAAATGTTGAATATTGAAAATTTAAGGAAACACAAACCAAGAGACTTTTGGCGATTTTTTAAATCAAAACATAGCGTCATAAATAACAAAATATCTTTAGAAGAATTTACAAGGTTTTTTAACAATCTTAGTAACAAAATGTCTGATTTTTGTAATACTGAAGCAGAAGATTTCTGTCTAAATAATGATTTTAACCTAGAAAATTCAACATTTCCTGAACTTGATGTACCTATATCTGTTGAAGAAGTTAAGTATGCAATTAAACATTTAAAACGTAATAAATCATCTGGCAGTGATTGTATTTTGAATGAATATTTTATTGAATGTGCTGATATTTTATCTGCCCATTTGTGTGACTTATTTAACGGTATCTTTGTATCGGGTTTCTTTCCCGATAAGTGGACAGAAGGCGTTATAATCCCTTTGCATAAAAAAGGTTCTGTAAACGATGTCAATAACTATAGAGGGATTACTCTAGTAAGTTGTTTTTCAAAATTATTTTCCACGATTTTAAATAAGCGCATCGAAAGTTTTTGCAATGAAAATACTATTATTTCGGATGCGCAGTTCGGATTTCGGAAAGGATATTCGACTGTTGATGCTATTTTTATACTGATGTCAATTGTTCAAAATTATTTAAATGAAAATAAACGTTTGTATGTAATTTACGTCGACATGTTAAAATGTTTCGATAGTATATACCGTAATGCATTATGGCTGAAAATGTTTAAGTCTGGTATTCAAGGCAAATTGCTTAGAATAGTTAAGGATATGTATTCAAATGTCAAGTCTCGTGTTAAATCATGTTCATCTTACTCAGATTATTTTAGTTATGCTGTTGACCTGAGACAAGGGGAGGTAATGTCACCGATTTTGTTTTCTTTATTTGTTGAAGACCTTGAACTCTACCTACAAGATAGCATTAACTCTGGCTTGAATATAGAAGATATTGTGTTAATTTTATTATTATTTGCGGATGACATGGCTATTTTAGGCAAATCACCAGCTGAAGTGCAAACTCATTTAGATAACTTATACTTATATTGCAATTCTTGGGGGTTAAATGTAAACACTGATAAAACAAAAATAATGGTTTTTCGGAAGAGGGGCGGACTAAAAGATAACGAAAACTGGACATACAATGGTAATGTTATTGAAGTGGTTGACAACTTTAATTATTTAGGCACAGTGTTAAATTATACCGGAAGTTTTAAACTTACTCAGGAGCATTTGGTTGGTAAAGCCCTTAAAGCCATGAATACATTATTGTTTAAATGCAAAGAATTTGACATAAAACCAAAAATATTTTGTCAGTTGTTTGACTCATTTGTGGGTTCTATATTAAATTATGCTTCAGAAGTATGGGGCTTCACCAAGTCAGATGATATTGAACGTATACATTTGAAATTCTGTAAACGATTGCTGCAGGTGAAAATAAATACATGTAATGTTGCTGTTTATGGAGAATTAGGTAGATTCCCATTGTATGTAAACAGATTTGTTAAAATTGTTAAATATTGGTTTAAGGTTCTCAACAATGAGAATATCATAATGCAAACTGTATACAAACAAGCCTTGAATGATTGTAATAAAGGTTGTACAAACTGGGTCTCAAATGTAAAGAATTTGTTAAATAATTATGGATTTAGTTATGTTTTTGAAAATCCAAACGTTGTACAAGTTAATAGTTTTATCAGCGAATTCAAATGTAGACTTGTTGATAATTTTAAACAAGAGTGGTACGGTAAATTGAATAATAGTTCTGTTTTAGTGATGTACAAAGTTATTAAAAGCTGTTTGGATTATGAAGCATATTTAGACTTAGTTCCCAGACGTTTGCGATTATTTTTTGTAAGATTAAGAGTCTCTGCGCATCCGTTGAGAATCCAAACGGGCAGATACGCACAAAATAACATACCACGAAATGAGCGTTATTGTTTATGTTGTAATGACTTGGATTTAGAGGATGAATACCATTTTATATGTATATGCCGTTGTTACACGGATTTAAGAAAAATATATTTAAACCGTATATTTTATATTAACCCATCAGTATATAAATTCCAAAAGTTTTTAATTTCCTGTGATAAATCAGTTATTTTCAATGTATGTAAATATATCAAAGAAGCTCTTGTTATTAGAAATACGATTTTAAATAATACTGTTTAATACAATTTATTACCGCCTTGATAGTTTATAAGTATTTGTACTCGTTAATGTGTATTTTATGTTATTTAATATTGTGTTGTTATACCTAGTTACGTGACAGAAAAAATGTATATACTTTAGTATGAAGACGATGTACTTGTGTATAAGTCGGAATAAACTGTCTGTCTGTCTGTCTGTCTGTCTGTCTGTCTGTCTGTCTGTCTGTCTGTCTGTCTGTCTGTCTGTCTGTCTGTCTGTCTGTCTGCATTTACAGATCATATTTCTTGCCAATTCAAAACCCAGGGACATAACAAAATCATTCTAAACTATGTAAAACATCTTATTGTCACACAAACAAAGCAGAAACTCGACAGAAACTCCAAAATACACATTATTTCTTAAACTAGAATGTGTATAAAATGAAACACGACTCGCCCAGGAAAATCCAGAGATAAATCTCTATGAAAATGGCTCTTGAAACCTGTGCCCGTTTGTCAAATGACATGTTGCCGAGTGTTGGGCCTCACCCATACTAGTCGACTAGAAAAAATACAATCTCATTAACACACCAATCCAACATCATAATTCTATATGAAAAATGTACATTTAAACCTGAAATAATAATAATATTCTAAAACTAAACATGATTATAACAATTGCTGTTACAAATATATTGAACCACAACGTGCGTTGTCTCTTGTAAGCGGACCTCGAACAACGCCCGCCCAAACTCACGAAAATCCCGTGCATTAGTTAACACGCATGTTTATTTAACTGTGACGAGAAGAATAGCATTTTTATCCCATCATCAGACGCGCATTGTCGAAATAAACCACTGTGGAATATATTTTCCTTTATTTCGGTAATGCTGAAATATAGCTTTCACGGCGCGGCGGACTCTTATAGTCATATTTCTCGGAATCAACTATAAAGTAATCATTTTAGTTAAATCGAATCAGATTCAACAAAACAAACAATTTGATACCCAGATGTAATACATTTTAAACACTAAATGCAACACAAACAGCGAAAAACAGTGTTTACAAATATTAAGTGCGCGTACTCATGATGTCATTATTAACACGTCAAACGACAAAACGACTAAAGTCATATTCTTTCCCGCTAAAGCTGCAGTTGTTTAGTATTTTTTACTATTATTTCTTACAAATCGGGGACGTAGAGGTATGATACATAGAAATACAGGTTAGTGACTGATCTTTTTGTAATATATTAGGCTCGGGACGAATAAAATAATAAAACAATGTTTGCTTAAAATTACTTTGGGATTTTCCGTGTAGAGCGCTACCAGTAGTTCTATTTTCCTATTCTGTTTTTAAAGAAATAATTGACGAGTAAGAAAATTGATGGGATAAAGAGAATACTAGGTCGGTGCCGAATAAAGCGAA